>NC_036842.1:4883337-5027585 GCF_002910315.2 Salvelinus sp. IW2-2015 | reverse complement strand
CTGATCTGTTTGTCTGTTTCGCATTGTGCGCATCTGGTTTCCTTCTTCTTCTATGATATAACTGCAGTCCGCAAACCAATGTTAAAAGTGTATGCCGCCACCTACTGTGTTGGAGTGTGTGCTCAATCACTGTTTACAACATTTCTAAATCCTCCTACCTAACTCAGTACTTCTGAGAAAATAGAAAACAGCCCTACTAACATCTCTTCAGCATACTTACAACAATATAACAACACAGGCTCCATCCACCGTTTCATCGACCATACACTCCATACACAAACCATTCATATGCTTGCCAACCAGATGTAATGACGAGTTCAATGTACAATGTCATAAGCGCAACTGAGAATCTTGATTCACCAACATTTCTTTGGAGGGCATATGAATGCCGGCCCATGTGCTCGGAGTCCCATCTCTTCTGCCGCACATCTATCAAAATGGCTCTGATCTTACATTTGGCCTCAAYTCTACCCAGTGGAACATTAAYATCAATCATATCTCGTTTCAAAGCTCTTTTGGCTAACTGGTCTACAATYTCATTCCCTTCCACACCTGAAAGTGCTGGGACCCAGAGGAATCTCACTACTACACCCATTCTCTCAATTCTCCATAATAACATTAATACCTCCAATAGAACTCCTATTAGATTTACCAGATGATAAACTATTCAATCCAGACAGAGAATCTGAGCATACTATAATTCTAACAGGTTGTACATCCTCCRCCCGCTGGAGGGCAACTATTATYRCCAACAGTTCAACTGAGTATACTGACAGTTCATTTGTTAGTCTTCTACATATCTGCACATCAAATTCAGGAACATATATGCCTGCTCCTGTGCTCCACTATCTGGGTTCTTGGATCCATCTGTGAAAAGCGGTAAAAAAAAGCAGAACAACTTCTACCAATGTAATTGTCAACCAGTTTCCCTATATCACTGACTTCTGACCMATCTTTCMTTTTCTCTACCAAGGTTAGATCAACAACAGGATCTGGGAGCAACCATGGAGGAACAKCCCCTATCACCATAGAAGGGCCAACCTCTAACTCCCTCAAACCACTCTCATCAGCAAGCTTCCCAACTGTCCAACCAAAACCTTGTCTTCTATTATATTCCCAACAGTCATCTAGAACAGTAGCAGTGGGATGCTCAACCTCACAGCTTTTCAATCTAACCCAACAAGCTAATGACAATGTTTTACACCGTATATCCAAAGGCATCTCACCTGCCTCCACTAGTWAGGCACATACAGATTTTGATTTAAATACACCAATGCATATCCTTATTTATATTTAACAAGGCAAGTCAGTTAAGAATAAATTCTTATTTACAATGACTGCCTACCCCGGCCAAATCCTAACCCGGAAGACGCCGGGCCAATTGTGTGCCACCCTATGGGACTCCCAATCACAGCCAGTTGTGATACAGCCTGGAATCGAACCAGGGTCTGTAGTGACRCCTCTAGCACTGAGATGCAGTGCCTTAGACCGCTGCGCCACTCGGGAGCCCTTAAAGCTATATACTGGATTTTGTACAGCTTCTGTACAAAATAAACTATACACCCATAATCAATTGTCATCCTGATTGGAGCTCTATTAATATCTATCAACGATTGTCTGTCAGCACCGCATTCATAACCAGAGACCGAGCGCATACAGTGCATTCGGAAAGTATTCACACCCCTTGACTTTTTCCACATTTTTACGTTACAGCCTTGTTCTAAAATGGATTAAATCGTTTCTTCCCCTCATCAATCTACACACAAGACCCCATAATGACAAATCAATCATTTTTTATTTTTGCAAATGTATTAAAAATAAAAACTGAAATATCACATTTACATAAGTATTCAGACCCTTTACTCTGTACTTTGTTGAAGCACGTTTGGCAGCGATTACAGACTCGAGTCTTCTTGGGTATGRCGCTACAAGCTTGGCACACCTGTATTTGGGGAGTTTCCCTCATTCTTCTGTGCAGATCCTCTCAAGCTCTGTTAGGTTGGATGGGGAGCGTCGCTGCACATCTAATTTCAGGTCTCTCCAGAGATGTTCGATCAGGCTCAAGTCCGGGTTCTGGCTGGGCCACTCAAGGACATTCAGAGACTTGGCCCATAGCCACTCCTGCATTGTCTTGGCTGTGTGCTTAGGGTCGTTGTCCTATTGGAAGGTGAACCTTCGCCCGAGTCTGAGGTCCTGAGCGCTTTGGAGCAGGTTTTCATCAAGGATCTCTCTGTACTTTGCTCGGTTCATCTTTACCTCAATCCTGACTAGTCTCCCAGTCCCTGCCGCTGAAAAACTTCCCCACAGTATGATGCTGCCACCACCATGCTTCACCGTAGGGATGGTGCCAGGTATCCTCCTGACGTGACGCTTGGCATTTAGGCCAAAGAGTTCAATCTTCGTTTCATCAGACCAGAGAATCTTGTTTCCCAAGATGTTGTCTGTACCATCTACATCACAGATACAACCTGTACTCAGGGGTAGACAAAWATCGATGACTTGCTCTCTCATAATCAGTCACATTCACCCCAAAACTCATTTGGAAAGAGGAGAATGTTAGCTTTCTAATGAGACCAACATACAAGGTGTGTCACCAAACCATGTTTTTGAGAAAAACACAGTCAAAGTTTGCAGTTACTTTTAAGACATGTATTCAAATAATTAATAACAACTTAATACAAACCACAATACATGAAATCCATTGGCATGAGAGTCCATGTTCTTCTTTCTCTCACTCACTAACGCTCATTCATACACTCACTCAAGCACGCACACACGCACGCACGCACGCACGCACGCACGCACGCACGCACGCACGCACGCACGCACGCACGCACACACACGTACACGTACACTACCAGTCAAAAGTTTTAGAACACCAACTCATTCGAGGGTTTTACTTTATTTTTTACTATTTTCTACATTGTAGAACAATAAAACGGTGGCTATTTGAAGAATCTCAAATATAAAATATATTTTGATTTGTTTAACACTTTTTTGGTTGCTACATGATTCCATATGTGCTACTTCATAGTGTTGATGTCTTCACTATTATTCTACAATGTAGAAAATAGTAAAAAATAAATTAAAACCCTTGAATGAGTAGGTGTGTCCAATCTTTTGGCTGGTACTGTACATACATATGTATGACAGCGAAACACTCTCTCACACTGCACATGTTCACGCTGTGATATGTTCGAGGACTACATGTGACGTCCACGAATATATCATGGTTGTGGCCCATGGTTTATCATGGTTGTGGCCCATAGGCTTGCAAGGATAAATAATGAATAAATGACCATGTTAAATAACATCTTCTATATATCCATGTCACAGAGAATGTGTACAGGCTATACGTCTTGACACGTCACTGGGCACAGCGCACAAAACATGCAGACGTGCCCAAGCAACCCTCTGACAAACCCAGGACCTGCATTTTTACAACAGTCACACAGAGTAAACGACATCTGAAAAGACCTAAAACAAGGAAGTGGATGGAGAGGGTGAGAGCTAAAAAAAAGGTCAGAGTAAAGTCTGGTCTCTAAGCAGCAACTGAAATGAGAAATATTAAACAAAATCTGACCACAAATACACGGCACCAGAGAGTAAGGACAGACAGTCTCTTTGGATCCGATTCGTAGGGGCTTAGGTTCGTGTCCTTGTCACTGGTCCACTGGCTTGAGCTGACGAACGTTTGATACAAATACAAGTATCAAGATTTTTTTTAAACACTCACCAATCATTGTGCTATCCTATTCTACACTGCTGTAAATAGTTCAGAACTGATCCGTGATCTAGAACAGGAACCAATACGTAACTCATGGTGTTGTGTGTGTTCTTCAGGAGTTCATAGTGAAAGTCTCAAGCTCTGGTGGGGCCTTGGTTCKGACCTAGTCCACTTTAGCTGTTATGGGGGATTTTCTGGTGCATGTGTTGTTTTGTCTCGGAGTGTTGAGCACAATCAATGTGGGCTTGGGGGGAGGCCATTGTGTGTGTGTGTGACTGGGCCATTGTGGGCTTGAGGGAGGCCGTTGTCTGGTCCWGTGGGTGTCCTTGGACATGCACCTGCGTTATGAATTAATGTCTGTATTATTTTTTGTATCGTTGCTATGGTTACGCAGCCAATATAACCTATGCCCTTGAAGTATGTGCCAAGAAGGGGAGGAGAAACCAAGTAAAGRCGGTCGTAGACGGACTAGAAGTAAGATTAGGAAACAATCGTGGCAGAGTAGATGAGAATCGTATACATAAAGAGGAGTGACTGTGTCTSTTGTGTCAGACTGAAACTGTACATAAAGAGATCTCTGAGTCTGAGACCGGCAGTTGCTCCATGGACCAGCTCGGCTTATTACTTTGTAATAAAGTCTMYTTTGAACTCACAAGCTCCGGTGTCTAAGAGATATTTTTAAGAAGTATTTCCACGACACTGACGGACCCACCACGGCAAAAATGGATTGAATCCATTTTAGAATAAGGCTGTAACGTAACAAAATGTGGAAAAAAGGGAAGGGGTCTGAATACTTTCCGAATGCACTGTATTTTGTTGATACAAGCTTATAGCCTTCATGGAGAGATTAGTTCTCTGTAGCTCAGTTGGTATAGCATGGCGCTTGCAATGCCAGGATAGTGGGTTTGATTCCCAGGACCAGACGTATGGAAAACGTATGTACACATGACTGTAAGTCACTTTGGATAAAAGCRACTGCTAAATAGCATTAATAACAGATTGGTTTATGTCTCCCTACTCAGGTTCAGACTGGTAGCTCGACACTGTCGTCCAAGGACCACAGGMAGCTGTGTTTACAGTGCCCTCTGCTGGAGTTAGGAAGGTACTGGGGTTTATTTCTCTAGTGCAGTGATGAATTGAGACACTGCTATGAATGAAAAAAGTGAAACAACAATTTCCTACATTACCCTGTCTCTATTTTAGATTGTGCTGTCCACAAACATRGTGGAAACTGGAGTCACCATACCTGATGTTGTGTTCGAATATCAATACCAGAAAGACCAAAGAAAACAAGTWCMATGAGAGCAGYCAGATGAGTTCCCTGGTGGAGACGTTTGTCAGCMARGCCAACGCCCTCCAGAGGCAAGACAAGGCAGGACACGTACGGAAYGGCTTCTGCTTCCGCCTCTACCCCAAATCCAGGTCAGGTTCTCTCTGTGAACCACAGAACAASTTACCCTCTACAGCCTTATTGAGGTCAGCAGCTCCACAAGTAACAACCTGATTGTGAATGTTCCTTCTAACAGGTTTCTGGCCTTTGTGGATTTCTCCACACCAGAGATACTGAGGGTTCCCTGGAGGATCTGTGACTTCATACCGTGGTACAGTAACAATTATTTTTAATCAGAGGCGAACAATTTTAAAAAACACACAAAGTAACCACAGACCCATACTCAAAAATAACTACTTACACATGGGTATAGAATAATGACTGTCTTACCACTTAAACACAAACACATGATCTCACCCCAAACGACCTCTGTTTCCGATTCTGTCCCCTCTACAGCAGTGTGAGTACGGCTCCCCATAGGAGTTCCTGTGCAGAGCCCTGGATGCGCCCCAGCCCCAGTCAGTGAGTAACGCTGTGTGCCTGTTCCAGGGGATTGGGGCGTGCATACCGGAGGGACATGCCCTCAGCCCTCTGGGTTGCCACCCTGCCCATAAATTGGCAAGATGCTCATCTTCGGCACCATCTTGGGCTGCCTGGAACCAATTGTAAGTTACGTCCATCAACGGTGACATAAATGATGTCTGAATTGCAAAATGAGCAGTTATATGTTGTTACTTTCTCTGCAATACTGTGATGGAAGTCATATCGGTAAAAACTCTATAGCTCTGGGTATAAAAGGTGCTCTTTGAATAGGGTAGTCTCCAGTATATTCTCCATACTGAATGTAATTGTATATCCCAGGCGACTACAGAGGCAGCCATCTCGGAGAAGTCTCCCTTTTCCACACCCATGAACCAGAAGGATCAGGCCAACCTGGCTAAGGCAGCCCTGGCTGTTACCAACTGATCACCTGGCCATCTACAACGCTTACTTGGAGAGGTAGCTCTTTTAATAACAGTATGAACGACCAAAATCAGAGGTAGCTAATGCAGGCACATGTTGATTAGGGCACACGGTAGCAAAACATTTTGCAACGGCGGATGAAAACGAGCGTGTCTTACTCGACAGGTTCACTCAGTACCTCTACATTTCAATCCGTTTTCTTCCATTTTGTGCCTAATGAACAGGACCCTGTTTTCTCTAATATAGTAATATAGTCTAACTGAATGAGTGTATTGTTTCTATGCCCTTCCAACTGTTCAGCCAACATCTTGGTTCAGTATAACATATAATATATGCCATTTAGCAGACGCTTTTATCCAAACAATTGTCTTGCTAGCAGGTGGAAGATCATACACAGGTGGAAGAACAGACGCAGTGAGAGATATCGAGCYGAGACAACCYACTGCAGGAAACACTTCCTGAATCGCACTGCCCTTATCACCATAAAGGTACTCTACTCAATCAATATATCAAATCAATCAAATGTATTTTATAAACCCCTTTTTACATCAGCAGATGTCACTAAGTGCTATACAGATACTCATTCCTAAAACCCCAGAGAGCAAGCAATGCAGAAGTACAGTGGCTAGGAAAAACTCCCTGAAAGGCAGGAATCTAGGAAGAAACCTAGAGAGGAACCAAGRTGGMCAGTYMTTTTCTGGCTGTACAGGGTGGAGATTTGAGGACAGATCATTATTCAAGACGTTAAAACGTTCATAGATTACCAGCAGGGTCAAATAATATCCATGGTGGCTATAGAGGACAGTTCAACACCTCAGGAGTTAATGTCAATTGGCTTTATATAGGCAGGCATTCAAAGTTTTAAAGTGTCTCTCCGTGCGGCAGCAGGTAGGGAGGGGGGTTGAACAGCATGTCTACTCTACTCTATTCTCTCTCACACAAACTTGTGCATGTTTTTCTCATCTTGTATCTTACATCATCATGTATCTTGTAACAATGAAGATGTTTGTAACTGATACGGTATACAGTGTAAGTAGTGATCTGACCTTTAGAGTGGTTAGTGAGAACATTTACCGGAGATGGTGTATAATCTTGGTTTGGATCATGGTGGCTCCAGTCTTGACTCAGTCTCTGAAATTCACCTGGATCTCATCCCCATCAGTACATCAAACAGGAGCTGATAAGGATGATGGACCAGGTCGTATTCTCTTCTTCCTCCAAGTCCAGTCGAGGACCAGCTTCCCGGGACCGGTCTGACCYGAGGGGGCSCTAGGCTTCCCTCACCCCTTTGGGYAAGGCTCAGATCTGTGTACTGAACGCGGTGGTAACGGGAGGGCTGTGTGACAGTGTGGGGCGGATCCTCTACACGCCCTCTGTGGATGCGCTGGACCGGGTGGCCTGTTCTGTGGAAAACTCCCAGGGGAAGGCCCACGTCCACCCCTCCTCCTTCAACCGCTGCCTGCTCTTCCAGGAGAAGATCAGTTGGATAGAGATAACACTATCGCTCTCACTCTCTCTGTTTCTTTATCTCTCTGTATATCTATTAATAGACCATCAATACACCTTTTGTATTTGTCTCTATGGTGGGTCCATCTTACTCAGGGAGGCACTGAGGTAGAAGATGTCCTTCTGATTTAGGATCAGATTACCCAACTCCCTCAATCCTATCCATAATCATTTAAGAAGTGAAAAATCTGACCCTGTATCAGAGGTTAGGGGCAACCTCTAACTACTCCTAGGGAGGCCCCAATAAATTGAAGTACTAAATGTGTTTCCTAATCGGATGTAAAAGACTTGATGTTTTAATGCCATTTGGACTCTTCCTCTGATCTACCTGCGGGACACAACCCTGATATCTCCATTCCCCATGCTACTGTTCGGAGGGGACATCGACGTGAAGCACCGTGAACGACTCATATCTCTGGTCGAATGGATCCACTTCCAGGTCAGAGTTCATCTCTGGGCCAGCTGTATTAAATGTGTATTATTATACTGTATGTGTCATGCATGACTAGAGGGCTGTGTTACTGATACAGCAGAGACATTAGGATACACAAAGATAAAGAAAATCTAACTATTGTAGCCAATTTCCCAGACCCAGATTAAGCCCACTTCTGAACTGAAAATGAGTGTTCTTTAGTCCAATACTAGGCTTAATCTGGGTCCAAGAAACTGACCCGTGCAGTTGTTGAGCATACTGTAGCAAGCAAGGCTCTGTTTGATCTCGGCTCCTCCCTGTCCCCTCCCCCRGGCCCCAGTGAGGATTGGAGTGATMTTTAAACACCTGAGGAAGCTCTTAGACTCACTACTGGAGAAGATGCCGGAGAACCCAAGGATGAATCTAGAAAGTAATATTCTACCCTTTCTCTGTCTTTCCCCTCTTCCTTTTTTATCTTGTATCCTTTTCTCATTTTCTAATTTCAAATGCTGTATTTTGTGTGTGTGTGTGTGTGTGTGTTTATGAAATTAAACATTTAGCTCTGTGTTTGGCACTGTGTAGTGGCTGATGGTATTATTTACTCTCTTTGTCTCTCAACTGTAGATGAGAAGACCATCCAGTTGATTAAAGAACTGATCAAGATGTTGTACGTCTCCTGACCCCTGTGACTTCTCATAGGAGACCTCAGTTATAGAGATGTCCCTGAGACAGGATGGGTGGGTAGATGGGACAGATGGATGACCCAAGGATAAGAGGGTGGTGGTGAGTGTATAACGAAATGTAAATCATGAAACAAAATAGCATATTTCTTCTCCAATGATGACTGTTGCCAAACATCAAATAAAACTATCTTTGGTGTTCATGTTGAATATACGTTTTAGGGAAAAATGATTTATTCATGACTCCCTCGCTCGGGATGTAACAGACATTCTTTGGGGAGTGTTTAATGTTTTTGTTTTCCAAAAGACAGAAACAGAAGTGTAATAGCTTTGTGTTTTGCTTCTAGTAAACATCCTTGAAATATTCCTGCAATTATACCACTGGTGCTGCCCAAACATTATTTATTTAAGAATAGAATAGAACATCTCCAAACAACAACGAACGAGAACAGCTGTGCCCAGTGCTGTAACCCAAGACTTTCTCTGTCTGTGACACAAACAAACAACATTACTTCAATGACTATCAAGGGATCTACCCCCACTAGCTAGCTTCATGTATTATGATGTCATTTACTTGACATTTAGAAACCACAGAAAATAAGTGGCCATGCACACACAGGGTATACAAATCTATTTCGATTTTACTCTGTACACTCTAAGAAAAAAGTGTTTCCTGAAAAGGGTTCTTCAGCTGTCCCCATAGGATAACCCTTGTTGGTTCCAGGTATAACCCTTTTGGGTTTCATGTTGAGCCCTCTGTGAAAAAAGTTCTGCATTGATCCCAAAAGGGTTCTCCTATGGGGACAGCTGAATAACCCTTTTAGGTTCGAAGGTGCTAAGTGTACTGTGTACACATGCGAGTTCTGGCAGTGTGGTTACGTTTACACTTTGATTTCCTGAATATATAATAAAGCTCTTTAGGTCCATGTTCATTAGGCGCCAAATGGAAGAAAACGGACTGAAACAGGGAGGGATTACCTTGACTTCTACAATATAAAAYGCTCAGTTCAAACATTTTGAAAAATGTTCCCCTGGTTAATGAACACAACCCAGGTTGGATACCTCTGCTTTAATAAAGTGCAGTCCCACTGACCCCTCCATGACCACTTGCGTGACAAAACATACCAATATTTATGAACACCGACTGACCTCACACAGTGACTGCTCTCACTTGAAAATAATATTTAATCTCAATAAGATCACCATGTTAAACAAGGGCCACATTTTTTTTTAAACATGGAGGTGACTCCATCATGATCTTCTCCTCCCCYGTGTGACAAAACTCTCCCACACATCACAGTTAAGAAACAAATGTTATGCCGTTTCAACCACCAGTCGGCGTTTTGGACAGTAGTATGTTGAAACATTATTTTGTGTGATTTCCAATTTCTGCTGATTCWATCACTGTGTTTTCTCAAGCCTTACCCACTTCTGTATTTGTGTGGCTGAGGCTCGCTCAAAACACAAAGGCCCAAAAATGGACATTACTGTCTTTCAAGGATATGATGTGTATACTTGGTTTACTGCAATATTAGCTCTTAAGGGGACTTGGATGATTTGGATGTTATGTCGGAGATCTGTCTCACTTTCTATGCATTAAAAAAAACAAAAAAACACATGGTTTATTTGTGAATGACAGACTATGAATCTCCACAGCTACATGCCATGCCACACTGAGCAGAAAACAGGAAGAGATCTTCAGATGAAAACAGCAAAATACCCATCTCAAAGAGTTTGCCAGACAGCTGAACACTTTGCATCCATATTARGGGCTCTATTTTAACAAACCGAACGCAATGTCAAATCTTAGCACTGGCAGTAGTGTTATAGGTTCAGGAGTGTGTCAGAAATATTTKWGCTATTTTTACAACCGGAATTATGGGCGCATTAGCTGGCGATGGTGCRAAAGGGCTGGGTTTTGATGAATAAACAAGTTGTTGATGTGTCGAGCCTGTGTCAGAACGTGCTCTATGACTAAATATGGGGTTGCTTCAAGTTCTGTATTTAAGGTCTGTTAGTCCGTTATAGCCTAGTTTGTTAAATAGCCTGCACCATATTTGCTAAATACGTTGAACATGTTTTCAGTCCACATTGTTGTAATTGCATTGCTTCAATATGAAATACATTGTTAAACATAGGCTATAGCATGCGCACTGATATAGCGGCTAGGTCTACTGTAAATTACAGTCTGGACATGGACATACTGTGCCAAACGTAATCAATAAGCAAGATTAAATTCACTAGGCTATTGATAAGGCCTAAAAATACATTGTATAATTCTAATCAAATTCTAATAAAAATGAAACTTGTTTTAAATAGGCTATGTCTAAATACAGTTCCAGGCATCTTAATTGCTCCCTGTGAATGTCTAATACACACAGGGCAACTTAGACTATGGAGGGTTTTACACACATCCAAACTTTTCACAGGAGCTTGATAAGGATTCAATATAAAGAGAAAGGGGGCTTGTCCATTCACCGTTATACTGCTCATGAATGTAATGTTTTATTGTCACGAACCGGCTCAAAGCCCGTAACAAAAGGGAGACCACATGGAGATAAGGAATATCAAAATAGATTTATTAACTAAGGTAAAGTAAATACAATTAACAATGGTGTGTGTGTAGTCAGTAGTGTAGGTGAGTGGTTGCGTGTATACATGTGATAAGTAAGGGTGTTGAAGGGTGCCAACACAAACGAACCAAATAACCACAACAAGGCCACAACCAAAATCTGTCTGTGTCTGAATGGAGAGAGTCTCCTCAATGACTGTGGAAGAGGTCTATTTATGCTGGGACACACCCGGGCCCAGGTGTTTCCCATGTAGCTGACGACCCTCCATACTCCGCCCACCAACATCCTAATAAGGAAACAAGAGCAAAGAGAGAGAGAAAACRGTAGACAGAGTGGGAGGGTCGTCACATTATAAACATCATGGAAYCATCTGACAGATCATATTTGCWCTTCTCCAGAAATAGCAGACGAAGTTGCATTACATTCGAGAATCTTTCCAATAAATTAGGTTTTTAATCAAATTAAAATGAAAAACAATCRATCTGCTTTTTAAATTAACAACAATATTTCTAAATAGGATCGGGTCAGAAGCATAATATCATARATCGCTTCTCTCATTCCATGGTACTGTGTACACACTTATGCCTAAATGTCTTTATGCATAGGCTCCTGTTAATTGTAACGTTGCCTATGAGGCAGATTCTCAAAACAATTGTCCGTTAATTTGGCATTATATGAGGACAATAGTTTGGAGGAGCATGTCTTTGGTAATCGGACGAGGGGTGCTCTTTGAAAATGGGGATGGATCAGAGGAGGCTGGTGGAMGGAGGTATAGGAGGATGGGCTCATTGTAATGGCTGRAATGAATGGAATAGTTGTATTAATGTTTCTAAATATCAGATTCACTGGCACATCTCTCCTTCCATGAGCACTGTGCGTCATGGCTGAATAGGCTGAGTATCAGCTCTAAAAATCCTTGCCATTATCAACTGCGTTTCTGTTAAAACCTGCATTTTATGAGTCTTAAAACTTCGCAGGTTGACRTTAATTGTCATGAATCTTACCCTGGAGGCTGAACTGAGCTATTTCCACGAGATGCGCAAGCTGCAAAGTCAAAATTGGCTAAATCGTGAAAATTCATAAAAACAAAAATGTTAATTTAATTTAAGGTGAGGGTTAGGCGTTAGGGTTAGCAGTGACGTTAAGGTTAGAGTTAGGTTTAAAATCAGATTTGATGACTTTCTGGCTGTGCCAGCTAGTGATCACTCTGCAGAGCTGTCTCCAGGGCAAGATTTATGACAATAAATGCCAACCTGCTAAAACTTCCCATTAGGGATGCATGAAATTGTCACTTTCACACTTGTTTTGAAGGACACACCTCAAACATTGCCACACCTCGCACCACAAGTGAGCTAATGTTATATAGGTACAGTGCTGAACCTGACATTAGAACTAGAAACCGCCAGTGTGGCAGTTTTTACATGACAAAATTGCTAAATAAAGTGCGTTTGACACAGCCAAAAATAGATCCCTAGATGTCAAGCGTGTCAGGTTCCTGTGCACCCACTCATTTGTTCCTCAATTTGATTGTATGGGGTGTCATGACGTTGCCCTGTTGGTGAGGTTTATGACCCCCATAAATACCTTTCCYCCCTTTCTCTCTCTACTCTACAGATTGGACTCTTAGAAAGCCCTTTGTTAACATAGAGAGAGTGGTAACATCAAAAGGGTGGGGAACGGAACCATATTTTGCTAATCACACCAGTTGAAAGTATCTGTTGGTACATAAAGAATATGATGTCAGATCAGTTGTCGTCTGAGACATAATTACTGCTTATAGGACGACATAAACTGTATCTTGGAAAGTCTACACATTCTAGTTCTCATATTCACATGGAATTGTTGTGCAATTKAAATGTTTAAATATGAAACTGTGTGAAAAGATGAAATGTAATTTTAGCGTCTAAATTAGATAATTATTTTCATAAGTGAACTATGCTCACTCAGTGGCCCCGCCGAAATGAACAGACATTGATCGTAAACTATGAAACACGCCCTTCTCTCCWCCACTACAAAAGCCCATTGATGAAAGTCAACCTTGGGTTCCCGRTGACGTGAGGACTGCTGTCCATGCGTTTAAAAGGGCTAATATCAACTACAGAACTAAGCCAACCTCAGCATAAGCTATGGTTTGCGAATGGTTGAACGACTACAACCTAACGAAATTAACATTGTGTTCCCGAGGACGTAAGGACTGCTGTCCAWACGTTTAAAAGGGCTAATTTCAACGTGGAGGTGACAATCGACACGCTGGAAGGATGAATTTYGACTATACCAGCCAGAATATAGCATGAGCTTATAGTATGGCAACTTGGTATGAACTTTGAACTCTTATTCACTAAAGAAGTGATACATCCTAGACGTTGAGTTTGCAGCAGCAGCTGTAAACGTGGACTAGGAAAGGACGGACAATCTCTTCAGAATGACAGGGTACTACAACGTATCCGTTCTACCACACGACGACGGTACTACAACGTATCCGTTCTACCACAAGACATATTTGTCACGATCGTCGTATTCACATTTGGACCAAAGCGCCGCGTAATATCGGTTCGACTTATTTTATTTATAAGTGAAACGCATAAAAAAAACAATAAAGCATACACGACACATGAAGCTATGGCATGCTCACAGGCAACTACACATAAACAAGATCCCACAAAACACAGTGGGGAAATGGCTGCCTAAATATGATCCCCAATCAGAGACAACGATAAACAGCTGCCTCTGATTGGGAACCATACCAGGCAAACATAGACATAAACATACTAGATCACCCAGCCTAGTCACACCCCGACCTAACCAAAATAGAGAATAAAAAGGCTCTCCATGGTCATGTAAGTCGCTCTGGATAAGAGCGTCTGCTAAATGACTTAAATGTAATGTAATGTAATGTCAGGGCGTGACAATATTCAAAGGACAAGGGAGATCTCAGATCTCACTTTCAGTTCATTGAAAATGGAGCACAATGACTCTGAGCTGCCGAGGAGAGCCCCAGATGGCAACGTGGGCTACACATTCAGTCTCTACTGAGGACATCTGTAAGCCATTCAAACGTGTTAACGCTYGCAAGGCTGCCGGCCCAGATAACATGTCTATCAGTGCCCTCAGAGCATGTGCAGACCACCTAGCTGTTGTATTCTCTGACATGTTCAATCTCTCCCTAGCTGAGGCCTCTATCACCCACCTGCTTCAAGATGTCCACTATCCTCCCTATGCCCAAGAAAGGGAAAGTAACTGAACTGAATGACTACCGACCAGTAGCCTTCATTTTCGTCATCATGAAGTGCTTCAACAGGCTGGTCAAAGACCATATGACCTCCTCCCTTCCTCCCACCTCYTCTCCAACTCGCCTACCGCCCTGACAGATCCACGGACGACGCAATCGCCATTGCACTGCACACTGCAGTTACCCACCTGGACAAAAGGAATGCATATGTGAGGAYGCTGTTCATCAACTACAGCTCATCCTTCAATACCATAGTGTCCTATTAGCTCATTACAAAGCTCACGGCCCTGGGTCTGAACTCCTCCCTATGCARTTGGGTCCTGGCTTCCTGACGGGCCGCTCCCAAGTGGTGAAGGTAGGCAACATTACCTCCTCGACACTGATCCTCAACACGCGGGCCCCACAAGGGTGCGTCCTCAGTCCCCTCCTGTATTCTCTGTATACCCATGACTGYGTGACCTCACACASTTCCAACTCCATCATCAAGTTCACTGACAACACCAACAATGACGAGACARCCTACAGGGAGGAGGTAGGCACTCTGACGGCATGGTGCCATGTAAACAATATCTCCCTCAACATTAGCAAAGAAAAAAAGCTGATTGTGGACTTCAGGACGAACCAGGCTGGACACTCCCTCATCCTCCTCAACGGGGCCGCCGAAGAGACGGTCAATAACTTCWAATTGCTAGGCGTACACATCTCAGAAGCTGAAGTGGTCTAGCGTAGAAAGCACGACAGCGACTCTTCAACCTCAGGATGCTGAAGAAATTTGGCCTGAACAAGCGATGCCCTGTTCTCCCCGCTTTAATCACAGACACAGCCAGGAAAGGAGCACCATGGCAATAACTGAAAGACTGGCCAATAGTTTCTACGCCTCAGCATCAGGCTGCTGAAATAGCCACCCACTAGTCAGCTACCTGCTCCCCCTCCCCCTGTCTGGACATTCTTTCCCCTGCTGCCCCCCCTCCCCTTTCTAGAACAAGCCATCTGCCTCTGTAGAGTTTGAATCTCTTTTACAACAATACTATGCATTGTTCTTGTTAAAAATATTGCATTTGATCAGCGAAAACGATAACAAAGCTTTATCATTGAGTTCATTTTTACAGCGAAAACACAATATAGCATTATATTAGCTTACTACAATAGCCTACCACACTACCGCATTCATTCATCAAGGCACGTAGCGATAGCAATAGGCACGTTAGCGATAGCGAATAAACCAGCAAAATATATTAATTTTCACTAACCTTCATAAACCTTCACAGATGACGTCTATAACATCAGGTTATACATACACTTATGTTTTGTTCGAAAATGTGCATATTTAGAGCTGAAATCAGTGGTTATACATTGTGCTAACGTAGCATCTTTTCCCAGAATGTCGCGATATTTTATGACATTCAACTATTCTGACCAAATAACTATTCATAAACGTTACTAGAAATACATGTTGTATAGGAAATGATAGATACACTAGTTCTTAATGCAATCGCCGTGTTAGAATTCTAAAAATAACTTCATTACGACATCCAGCTTAGTTATAGCGAGAGAGTGCCCAAAATCTGGGCGCAAACTACTAGTTCACATGTTCGACAGATATATGAAATAGCATCATAAAATGGGTCCTACTTTTGATGATCTTCCATCAGAATGTTGTACAAGGGTCCTTTGTCCAGAACAATCGTTGTTTGGTTTTAGAACATCCTCTTCTCCAGTCAATTAGCACGGAAAGCTAGCAAAGTGGCGCGAAGCTCTCCTTCCTGAACAAAGGCACACAACGCAACACGCCTAACGTCCCGAAAAAATTTCAATAATCTAATAAAACTATATTGAAAAAACATACTTTACGATGATATTGTCACATTTATCAAATAAAATCAAAGCCGGAGATATTAGTCGTCTATAACGACAGCTTTACAGAAGGCAATACCAGGTCCCTTCTCGCGCGTTCCAGGAAACAGGAAATGGTGTCACGTCATGCCAAGAGCTTTTATTCCACCTCAGATCAAGATAAACACTCCATTTCTTCTCTCACTCCCTATTGACATCTAGTGGAAGGTGTATGACGTGCATGTATACTAAATATAATCAAGCCCATTTATAGGCAGGCCCTAGAACAGAGCATCGATTTCAGATTTTCCACTTCCTTCAGGAAGTTTGCTGCAAAATGAGTTCTGTTTTACTCACAGATATAATTCAAACGGTTTTAGAAACTAGAGAGTGTTTTCTATCCAAAGTAATAATAATATGCATATTGTAGGGCAAGAATTGAGTACGAGGCCATTTTAAATTGGGCACGATTTTCCCCCAAAGTGAAAATAGCGCCCTCTGTCCTCAACAGGTTTAACTTACAATCTGTAGATACTATGCGATTAGAAAGGTTCAGAATTTATGTGAAACATCACAGCACAGTTGAAATATATATGAAATCATAAGAGGGCAATTTAAGGAAATAGGTGAGATGGACTGAGAGTAGCTGAGGGGTGGGTTTAAAAGCTCATGTTCTATAATAGTTGACTAAAAACACAATACATAAYGTATRCCGTATGCGTTTGGGTACCTTCTATCCGAATGTGATGTATGTCAACTATGTAACTACTGTGAAGAAAAGAAAGACAGATTGTGCCATGTATGAAAGATGTTTGTACAGTAGATGTACATTTAAGCTTGATTTTGGACCAATTAATTTGGTCCTCCGAAGAGGGGAGGTGGTGGATGGGCCAATAAAAAAATAACAAATAATAACAAATAAAGTGATTACATTTATTTTGCTTTAACAACATTTCCTGGTTTAGACTGTACAAAACGAAATATATTACCAATTGATATATATATTGTATACGAGCTATGACACTTAATCTTACTGTTTATAACACAGCTATAAAACCACAATGATGACATAATCAAACATACTGTACTAACATCAGCGGTGGTGGTATTTCTTAATTAGGTTGTCAGGTGTCACTGTTGAATGCACAAAGCACAAAGTCCACTCTTTACATCCATCATTGAAGGGATCCACTCTCAGCATTCCACCAGGCAGTCAATATCAATACCCATAGATAACTGGAAACGAATAGTAAAAAAAAAAAAACTCATACAACCATGGTTTTAGGTGGGCTCAAACTTTTTGTGATGACAATGGTCATTTGACTGAAGCTGTAATACTGAAGAATACACTACTTACCAGTGTGCTAGTATTGTATAACACTGTAGGCTGGATCTAATGCAGTTGAGTTGATCAAATCACCTACGGCAGAGGAAGTCAAAACGCAAATAAATAAACAAACAGACAGTGGCAGGTCATGAAAAGGAAAACAAAGAACAGTTTATTCATATTTTCAATGATGGATTATATCTGACAACTTTGTCATATCTATTTATCTCAGTAATTTTTTAACATATACCTCTGGTGTTGGTTGGATTAGGCAACGGTCTCCTGATTTTCACAAAAAAAGACAAAATAGAAATCGACATGACATGAGAATTATGATGAACATTTTTATTTTTTGGGGGGAGGGGAAAATCATCATCTGCTGTGCGTGTTGTTCCCCTTTCAATATATTATTGGTTTGCCCCCCCCCCCAAAAAAAAAATTATTGATAAAATCGCTCTCACCTGGTGATAGATGGAGCCATTTGGGTGGCTGATGGTGCTACGGGGACCCTCTGACTGCTGTAGAAGTTATCATACAGAATAGGAGCTGAGAAGTGAGGACAGAGCAGGTCAGGGGGTGAGTAGTGAGTACAACTACAATAAACAACTCGACTGTCAAGGAGGGGGACCCGGACACACATAACAAGGCTAATGCCTACATAAAAGCATCAAGGATGACACAAAAAAGTCTGATTTTCATTGTAGCCCTTAGATTACCTATAATGTAGTGTATGTGCCTGTTGCTTTCTTTGGATGACAAAGGCGATCTGTGAAGAGTGAGGAACTGTACCTGGTGGTTTGTCCCCAGTCCGTCTGAGGTTCACAAAGTGTTCAATGTCCTCCTGTATGTCACAATGTTCAAGAGACTTCCTCACTTCCTCATATAGCTGAACACACAGACAAACAAGTTAGAAACAAGCAATATGGAAGGTCACTTAGTCACAATCCTTCATGCTATTCTTCGCGTATCATTTACCATTTTTTTTTTACATTGAATACCAGTAAGTAACTACCGCAGATTGCACCWTGATGAGTCCCTAGGAAATAAAGCATTTGAAGTGTGACTTTACCTCATCGCTGGTGACACACTGCTGGGAGAGCTGGTTGAGGTGAGTCCACACCATGTTCCTTAGAGTGTTGATCCTCTCCACTTCCTGCTTCTCAAATACCTGGATGTAACAGAGCACTAAATTATATACAGTGCCTTCAAAAAGTATTCATTCCCCCACGTTTTGTTGTTACAGCCTGAATTCAATATGGATTAAATATATGTTTTTTTCTCACCGATCTACACACAATACCCCTAACGACAAAGTGTAAACATGTTTTTATAAATGTTAGCAAATTTATTTGAAATAAAAATACATAAATATCTTGTTTACATAAGTATTTACAACCCTGAGACAATACTTGGTAGAAGCACCTTTGGCAGCGATTACTTTCTGGGTAAGTCTCGAAGAGCTTTCCACACCTGGATTGTTCAACATTTGCCCATTATTCTTTTCAAAATTCTTCAAGCACGGCCAAATTGGTTGTTAATCATTGCTAGACAACCATTTGCTGAAAGGTGAATTCATCTCCCAGTGTCTGGTGGAAAGCAGACTGAACCAGGTTTTCCTCTAGGATTTTGCCTGTGCTTAGCTCCATTCCGTTTCTTTTTTATCCTAAAAAACTCCCCAGTCCTTAAAGATTACAAGTATACCCATAACATGATGCAGCCACCACTATGCTTGAAAATATAGAGTGGTACTCAGTAATGTGTTGTATTGGATTTGCCCCAAACATAACATTTTGTATTCAGAACAAAAAGTTAATTGCAAAAAGTTAACGTTTTTTTGCAGTATTACTTTAGTGCCTTGTTATAAAGAGGATACATGTTTTGGAAACGTTTTATTCTGTACAGCAGGGTTTCCCAAACTCGGTCCTCGGGACTCCAAGGGGTGCACGTTTTGAKTTTTGCCCTAGCACTAYACAGCTGATTCAAATAATCAACTAATCATTAAGCATTGATAATTTGAATCAGCTGTGTAGAGTTAGGGCAAAAACCWAAATGTGCACCCCTTGGGGTCCCGAGGACCGAGTTTRGGAAACACTGCTGTACAGGCTTCCTTCTTTTCCCTCAGTCAATTAGGTTAGTATTGTGGAGTAACTAMAATGTTGTWGATCCATCCTCAGTTTTCTCCTATCACAGTCAATAAACTCTRTAACTGTTGCCATTGGCCTCATGGTGAAATCCCTGAGCGGTTTCCTTCTTATCCGGCATAGTAAAAATATGACAAATAATATACAAGTAATACAGTATTTAACTAACAAACCAACAAAATACTATGATGCTTTCTGGCCCTTACCTCGCATGCTTTGACATGCTCTTTCTGCCAGTCCTCCCGGATGTTTCCCAGCGCAGTCACATTCTGCATGTATAGCCTGTCTGGGATTCCAATCAGAGAATATACATCTTTCGAGATCATACTATCAGCACATAGCCCAGATGATGATTTGTGGTTTTCCCTGTTTACGGTGGATAAGAGCCAAAAGGATAATAGGTTGTCATTCTTACCAGCTACTTCTGCATTCATTTTTGCTTGATTTGTTCTTGCAAATAGCTGAAAGATGATAAAGAAGAAAAACACTGAGGACATATTCGGTACTTTATGTAACCCTTCCTTGTGTTCAGGTCGTTACCTTAGTTATTTTTGTTTAAGTATACAGTAAAAGTATGACGTCATATTGGAAAATGTCCACTTCATAAACGGTGTACAAGCTAGATAGCCTTGTTCTTCCTGTGGTCAATGTAGGCCTCTTTTTAAAGCCCCCAAGCAGTCTTTTTAATGGCATGTTTAAATCATCACTGTATGTCTAATAAATCACTGTGTGTGTTTATTTCATGAAAATAACACAAAATGTACTTTTGATCATTTATTTCCCTGAGCCTCCTTTTGCCATTGAAATGCTCAGTCTGATTGTGTGGGCGTGTTGATACAAATGTAARTACAGTATATTTACATACACAGCCCTGTTTGGAGGATAGGATCGTCTAGACTCTAGACTAGAGCCTACCCCACTTATCCCTTCAAAGTAGGAGGATATATGTAAGGGATAATTCACGTGGGGCTATTCGTTCTATGGAAAATAATGAATGACGAATCGTATTAAACAATGCCAATAAGGTTTTTTAATTCGACTTTAGCTTTCAAAAGCAGTYCAAACATAGAACATGTAAGAATTAAATATAGCCATTGAATTCTACCGTGTTGATATACCGTGCGTTATAGGGAAATAATGCACGGTCTAGAATGCCCTTCAAGCCAATCACAAACGAGTATTCAACAATGCATTGGTATAAATGCAAATAAAAGATGACTGCTCATTGGTCAGAATAATCAGATCAGATTGTGATGACATGCTGTGGGACAAAAATTCCATCCCACCTGAACAGGCTGAAAAAAAAATCTTTAAAAAAGCACTAAAAGAGCATTACCATTATTTTCACAATTTCAGAGTGTTTCGACCCCATTGTGTTGAAATATTGTTTAAAAAAAAACAGGAAAACCACAATTTTGACTGCACTGTCACGTTCATGTTTTTTATGTTTTTTTATTTTATACAGTGAATAAGTTATGAAGATGGGGGAGATAGAGGAGAAGGACATAGAATGGAAAGTGGTGCAGTCAGAGTTTTGAAACTTTGCCTTCGGGGCAATGTGTGGTCCGTTTCTCTGAAGCTTACCTTTTCCTGCTGCTTGGCGTTACTGGTGCTTGCATTTCGGTTCATGTTCTGTTCTGCTTCCTCTTTGTCTCGACACTTTTGCTCATATGTCTTCTTTGACTTTGGTTAACAACATGGAACAACAGGGGAAGTGGGGTTACACATGTGAATGTGTGAAAACGCTTTACTGACTATGCTATTCTTCACTGAAAGACTGACAACACGAACGTCTCTAAAACATTGTCATTTGTTTGAGGTCAACTACCACAGTGTTGGTTCTGTCAATTGCTGCTACCATAGGACCAAAAAATAACTGAGGTCTGATATGATGGTGTTAAAGAACTTGAGTGGTGAAGTCTCACAAATCATAGAACCCATTTAACAACCTGTGTTCATACCGCAGCAATATCCCCACCACCAAGCAGAGAACAGGCTAACATGACAACGCATTATAAAGCACAAGGCCCCCCGTAGCAGCACTGGCCAGCTCGTGGTCTCGGACGGATGGGAGAAACTGTCCAGTTACATCAACAGCGATATGAACCACAGGTAAAGTATACGAGTTCCAGCCGAGACACAAACCAAGGGTGAGAGAAACAGCACAGTTCCAGCCGAGATATGCACCACAGCGATACTATGCAACCCCAAACCGTGCCCGTATGAGAAGGTGCTTCCACTGTCATCAGAGCAGATCAGAGGAGTACTGCCAGCACTGCTACAGATGTGGGAGCAGCGACCACTTCCTGGCAGGMTGTCGGTTTAGAAGAACAAGGCCAACCAAAGAGGTTCCTTTAAAACGAAGACAGGTTGCCCCTGTGGAACAGGGAGTAAGCAGTCACACAGACACGTCCCAACACTGTACAACCTGTGGAATGAGAGAAAAGGGCCATGCACTGAAACAGTGTTCATCCTGTAAGAAAACACTCTGCTGTTCGAGAGAATGGCAAATGAACTCTGGGCTGAACACCGAAAATACTGCACACAGAGACGAATGTAACAAAAAAAGACTTCTGCTAAGGTAAACCCACCTTCTACTGTAACTGCCTTAGTAGGAAAACAGTACCTTGTTGAACGCTATCTACAGGGTCAGAAAACTCAAGCCTTGACACTGGCTCTCAGGTGTATATCAGTGATGAACTGTGGAAAGATGAAAACTTACCTGGTSTTAGGCTGAGAAATGGTTCAGATATAATTGACTCACCTGAATCACTGCAGATAGTAGCTGCCAATGGAATGAATRTGCCTCAAGTAGGTTGGATAGAAGTGACTTTCAAACTGGCACCAGAGGCGACATCCCAKTGCTCGCGATGAAGGGCTTTAATGTGATTGAGCAAATYACCAACAACAGTGAACAGTCAGGAGGCACATGCACGGAACAGTTCAATGAGACGGTGAGAATGGCCTTTCCTAGTCTAACGAAAAACAACGTCCAGGTGTTAATAGAGTGAGCGCTAGCGAGTGCTGCACAGTCATACAAGTACCTGGTGAAAAAAACATAAAAGAAAAGATCAACATACCAAAATGCACCTCTGTTCAGGTTCAATGTCGAGTGCAGACAAAGCCTGTTCAAGAGGACACCACACTGATCTTTGAGCCCGCTGTAAACCCTCGGTGGGCAGAAGGACTTGAGTTCTGTGAGACTCTAGTAAAGCTAAGACGCAACTCCACCTGTCATCATTGATGTTCAGAACGTCACAGACCACGACATCATGTTAACAGGGCAACTGTAATTGGCACTGTGCAGGAAGTAAAGTCAGTCTATCCCGCCACCATGCTGGAAAAMTGTAATCAACCCCCCCGTTGTCAACAGAGTGAAAATACTGAAGACTTATGGGATCCTCATGTTGATCTGAGCCACCTCAACACACAGCAGCAACAAATCRTTCACCAACTGTTGAGAAAGGAGTCTAGCTCATTTTCCAAATCAGACAGTGACATCGGCTGCAATGAGCATCTGAATCTGAGCATTTWATTAAAAGACAGTGATCCTGTTGCACGAACCTACCTGTCTGTTCCGAAGCCATTATAAAAAGAGATGAAAGACTACGTGCATGACCTGATAGCACAGGGTTGGGTGGAGAAGTCCAACTCTCCTTACTCTTCCCCAGTCGTATGTGTAAGGAAAAAGGACGGTAGCTKACAACTGTGCATAGACTACAGAGAGCTGAACAGGAAGACTCATCCTGACCGCCAGCCAATACCCAGAGTACAGGATATCATGGACAGCCTTGGAGGACATTCCTGATTTTCACTCTTGGATCAGGGAAAAGCATATCACCAAGGGTTCATTGCAAAGGAAAGCAAGCCCATGACAGCCTTTGTGAGCCCCTGGGGACTGTATGAGTGGGTTCGGATTCCGTTTGGACTCATGAATGGACCAGCAGCCTTCCAGCGCTGTATGGAGGAATGTTTGGATGGCTTGAAAGATGAGATCTATATCCTGTATCTGGACGACACCCTTGTCTTCAGCAAGACCTTTGAGAACCATATCAACATCTTTCGAAAAGTACTACAGAGCCTAAGAGAATATGGGATAAAGCTGAAGCCCAGAAAGTGTGAGATATTCACAGCGGAGGGATCGCTCTTTAGGGGGAATAGTGTCTCAAAACTGCGTATGATAGCCTATGCATCTTGGACCTCGACTGCACCTGAGAAAAACTACCATCTCCACTCAGGAAAATGTGAGTTTCTAGCCATGTACTGGTCAATCACAGTAAAGTTCCGCGATTACTTGTACTACGCACCGACTTTCACAGCCTACAGTSRCAGCAATCCCCTTACCTACGTCTTGTCGACCACCAAGCTGARCGCAACGGAGTGCAGATGGGTTGCAGAACTCGCCAATTTCCATTTCACTATCAGATATCGTCCAGGCAAAGAGAACATTGACGCTGATAGTTTGTCCAGAATGCCAATAGACATSGAAACACTGATGAGAGAATGTTCAGAGGAGTTGAAATCGGTCTCATTAGGAGCAACTGCAATRCACAACAAGACTCAAACATATCCTGGTCAATGRCAGTCTCCGCTGTGTATGCAGCAACAACAGAAACCAGATCCATCATGCCTTTCTCAAAAGCAGAGATACCGACAGACACAAAGAGAAGGTGAGCGCATCGGCCCAGTGATGGAACACAAACTGTCAAGTTCAAAACCAAAAGGGCAAGAACTGAAAACATTCAACATGAAAAGCAGATGTCTTCTTCAAGAGTGAGACAAGCTCAACTTGGATGAGCATGTTATCTTCCATCGCGAGACACTATGGGGTATTGTGTGTAGGCCAGTGACAAAAAAAAATCTCAGTTTAATCCATTTTAAATTCCGGCTGGAACACAACAACATGTGGAAAAAGTCGAGGGGTGTGAATACTTTCTGAAGGCACTGTATGTAATAATAAAATGTACTAACTTATAATAACTTCCCCTTCATTCGAGGTGCCCCAGGACATATAATGTAACTTCCTATTTATTTGAGCGGTTCCCCCCCTTATTCACTTCTCATGGCTGTTGATGAATTCCCCACTTTTTAGAGGAAGGATTTACTTATATTACAATAGTCTGTTTCACATTTTGGTAACACGATGACTGAAACKAGACATGATTTTAGATAACAGGTGTTCACTTGTGGGATGATAAGTGGTGGTTTGACTAATAATATAGGAAAGTTCTCCAGCTTACCTCCATGGTTTTCTTGAACTGAGTGGCCCTCTGTTTGTGTAGGGCATCCATCTGTTGTTCTACCTGCAAAGAAGAAGWGTCAAAGATATTATATTGTACCTAAAACGATAGAGATGATAAATCCCTGATTTGCAATTACAGTGCGCATTATCACATCCATGCAGGACAATTTGATATAAGCAGTTATAAGTGGGTGATCACTATAAACRCATTCACTATTAAGCAGAGTGCACTGTATTAGCAATGCATTATTAGGTAATTAAAGATTTTAAACATTTCCTACATTTATTTCAGGGGTTTAAGTAGTTGATGGAATGCAACGGTACCTTTTTCCTTGTCTCTTTCTGTCTCTCCCTGAAGTCTTCYAGTTTTTTTGCCTCATCCCTCATTGTTTGTGCCAGTTGTAGGTGTGACAAACTCACATGTTCAGTCTCTATGTTGTAAAAGAGGGTTTGAGTGAATGAGTAAATGATGTGGATGACACAACACACATCACATGGAAATACCAACTCATAGCACAGTCATCATCATATATCATCAGGCACATTGTTGCGACTGCGGCACTTACGCAGTTTGAACACATCCAGCGATCTCTTCAGTGTGCTAAACAAACACACAAATAATGTAMAATTACGAAATGTCATTTATGCAAAACAAACTGACCTCACATAACAAAGAATCATTAATAATGAAGAGAATGAGCTGTTTGATGAATCGGTTTAAGGACCCCSGACCACACCTTACCGGAAAAGGCCTTAACCACAAAAACCATTTGAAGCATGTGACCAAACTGAAACAGGATGGACACTCAAACCACTGACAGAATCCTTCTCAACAGAAAAAGGCCCCAACAGTAATTCAGTCGTGTAACACAARTGCACTAATAACGCTCATGCATTAATGCGTACTTGTATCTCGCTGTGTAGTGCTGCATGGTCAATGAGCCAATTGAAACGTGCAGACCATCTTACAAAGCGCAAAAAAAATGGGTTTGGTCAACTTCAGACAGGGCTATCAGTGGGCAAATCCACAGCCTTCTAGTGTGCCATCTGAAGGCTGCATGCCAGGCAATATCAACAACCCAAACATTTTTTTTTWWATTAAAAAAGGTTTTGCTTCGTCATTATCGGTTATTGTCTAAAGATTGATGAGGAAAAAAACTATTGAATCCATTTTTTKAATAAGGCTTTAAYGTGGAAAAAGGCRTCTGAAAACTTTCTGAATTCACTAAGTTTGCATTTACTTGTCTTGTTTGAGACAGACTGGCACCAGGGWAATATGAAGGCTATTAAAACATGTTATGTGATGGCTTTTAAGGGCTTTCAACAAAGCCCATTACAAGGGCATCTCTACCTTTAATAGCAGGCCTTTCAAATGAGTTCGGTATACATTTTTAGTGTCTGACTGATGGCAAGCAATATCGACTAGAGCATGAATAACATCGGCAACAACAGACGGACTTACTTCATCTCACTGCACCCACACACCTTCTTGGAGAGACCCAGYAGCTCTTTGGCATACTTCTCCTCTATGGATGCTCTGAAAGATGACCAAACACATCTCTTCAGAGGTGCATTCAACAAGGCAAACAGTTCACAAATGTTATCTACAATATGTGCATGAGAGAACATTCGGCTATAGTGGGAAGATTTGCACAACAGAAGGGAAGTCCCTAGTGTCCATAAGATACTATATAAAGAAAATCAAAAATAGACAACTTTCACGATAACTGATTTCACTTTTCTTTCTTCTACATGACTGCAATATATTTGCAAAACCACACTTTATATCTTTCAATATGACAGTGGTATAATGGGKCTGTGTCCTGATTGCACAGCCTGTATTGTGCTTTGATTAATGATTACACAGTAYAGCATACCAGGGAGAAAGGAGGAAACKGTAATGATGGGGCGGTGAGTCGGAAGCAGGTGCAGGTGAAACGTTTTAATAAAACAACAAAACCAAGAACACGACACTAACATAAGGCAGAATGCCGATACAGAATATAATACCATGCTGACCAGACCGGACGCGCGAGCRTCGCAAAATATATTTAGAAATCCATGTTATTCAATTATTGCACCCACACTGCTGGCGCGCGCCAACGAGCGTCTGCGATGCCAAGGGATAAAATAGAACTCCTTTCTATTTCTGACGATAAATAGGACAAATTAGCTAGCAAGTGCAAGCTAACTAGCTAAATTGCCATACATGTTTAATGCTTTCTGACCTGTCCCCAAATGAATGTCATTGGTTCAGAGTTTGTTTTGATATTTTAACCTGCATGTCTTGATCGCGTTTGGTGTAGGGGGACAAAATAAATGTATGCACGATAGCACACGATGGCGCACGCACGCAGGCGGTTTGGGTTCCGTGTAACACGGGACTCGTCAGAGAGTGTTTTTTTTTTTTGTGTGTGTGTCAGTGTAAATGACGTCGGTTCCGGGAGCCGCTACAGGCTCTCATGCCTCAGCCAGATCGCCAGGCTCCCCTGCCTCTGCCGGCTTGTCAGGCTCTCATACCTCAGCCGGGTCGCCAGGCTCCCCTGCCTCTGCCGGCTTGTCAGGCTCTCATACCTCAGCCGGGTCGCCAGGCTCCCCTGCCTCAGCCGGCTCGTCGGGCTTTCATGCYTCCGGCGGATCGCCAGGCTCCCCTGCCTCAGCCGGTCTGGCAGGTTCCCGCACCCCATCCRCTCCTGATCMCCGGGTCCGTCCCCTTTTTTGGCGTCCTGCGGCTGGAGCCGCGCGCCGGGGAGGGGGYACTGTCACGTATACTCCCTCTCCAGCCTCTAGGTCATCAGGCTGCTGATTATCYCGCRCACCTGTCACCATCGTCAAGYGCACCAGCGCCACATGACACTCAACTAGACTCCATCACCTCCTTGATTATCTTCCCTATATCKGTCACTCCCCCTGGTTCTTTCCTCAGGTGTTATTGACTCTGTTTCATGTGTTGTTTGTGTTTCGTGTTCATTGTTTTGTTTGTTTATTTATTAAAACRCTCATTCCCTGTACTTGCTTCCCGACTCTCAGCGCAMTCGTACAGAGACAATAAAATCAAACATAGAAATTATTCATAATATGAACATTGGTGAACTATGCTGTATCAGTTGGTCAGGAAAGGATTATATTTAGATTAGGGGGATTCTCCCTCTTCAAATCTTGTGGTGTATTACACAGTAACTAGGTGCTATCTAGAACCTTAAAGGGTTCTTTGGCTATCCCCGTAGGATAACCCCTTGAAGAACCCTTTGTGGTTGCAAGTAGAACCAGTTTGGGGTCCATGTAGAACCCTTCTCTACAGAGGGTTCCACCTGGAACCCCAAATAGTTCTACTTGGAACCACTTCCCACTTTATCTCGGGCCTAACAACACCCATGCCATTATATCCTCCAAACACCGGCTTCTCTGGCATTATCACTTAAATGACTTNCCGTGATTGACTGTAGACCCTGCCACATACCTCTTGTGTCTGAGCTGTTGAATTGCGACTCGATTTTGTCTCTGTACTGAGACTTAGCCTGTTTGATTGCCTTGCGGACAGAATAGCTACACTGTTTGTATTCGGTCATGCTTCCGGTCACCTTGCCCTGGTTAAAAGCAGTGGTTCGCGCTTTCAGTTTCACGCGAATGCTGCCGTCAATCCACGGTTTCTGGTTTGGGAATGTTTTTATCGTTGCTGTGGGTTCCACCTGGAACCCCAAATAGTTCTACATGGAACCACTTCCCACTTTATCTCGGGCCTAACAACACCCATGCCATTATATCCTCCAAACACCGGCTTCTCTGGCATTATCACTTAAATGACTTTCTTATCTTACTTCTGTATCGTGGAACGAATCCTCATGCCCTTTGAAAAGGTCAGCCCACAACAAAACATTGCTGATATTCAGTGAAAATAAACAGACAACAACAAGAACAACATGGCAGCAGAACCTGTGGGCGCTGTCACCTAAAACAGAATGATAGCAATCGTAGTCTCTTTTTCAGAGTTTATTCTCTGTAGAACACTGTTAATAAAATAGAAAGACTCAAAAACACAATTTTGTTGTAAAACCATGAAAAGTAGYGCACCTATGCTGATATCTGGTGTTCGGAGGGTGTTTGAACGTAGACCCAAGTGTTATGACACACTGTATTTCAAAACGGAAGTAYTCTGTATTTCAAAACGGAAGTACTCTGAAGTGGTTCTTTAATCTGAAGAATTGTGTTTTAAGTCAGTGTTGTAAAAACACTTTTTTGGCGTTTCAGTGCATGTAAAAGGCAGCATCAACACATACAGTATGTTTTGGCAGACTCTCGCATCCAATCTGATGGTTTTAAATTGCAAATGGTTTATAGCATAAATATTGATTGATGATGATTTTCTGTCAAAATTTGATTGATGATGATGTTCAGTCAATATTTGAATCAACATTTTAAAGAAGACACTGGGAATTGAATACTTTTCCTAGGATAGACCGTGGCACTAATTATAGGCTACATTTGCCAGGACCCATTGTAAGATGATGATAAATATTGTTACAATCAAAATGTTTAGGGCAATCTAAGTTATAGCAGAGGTACCATGAGGTAATGTGTAAAATGGGCCTTCATCACTGGTATTCATGTGAGGCGGATGTGAACCCGGGTCCTGCTTGTCAAAACACTGCCTTAATGCTCTCAGCCAGTCTTCAGGACTAAACGGTTGTGCTGAACCACCCTTGTTATACTGAGCACATGTGGCCCGATTCAGACTTGAGATAAGTAGACCTAGCATGGACTCAATAAAACATGGATTCAAGTAATGTTGAATCAACTTATCTCAAGTCTGAATAGGGCCTAGGGAGATTTTKGGGGGGGCGAAATTCCATCGTTATTATGGAGTGAAAGTTGGAAAAGCAGAAGAAGGAATTGAACCCCCGAAYCTCCAATTTCTTTGGAATTTGACCCACTCAACCACACAGTCACGTACCGTATGATGRACTTGGGCCCCCTATTTAAAGGCAAAGGTTTAGATTAAAGGCAAAATGTGAACTTCAATCTGTCACACCATGATCTGTTTCACCTGTCTTGTGCTTGTCTCCACCCCCCCACCAGGTGTCGCCCATTTCCCCCTGTGCATTTATACCTGTGTCTGTTTGTCTGTTGCCAGTTCGTCTTGTCTCGTCCAGCCTACCAGCGTGTTTTTTCATGTACTCCTGTTCTCTCTAGTCCCTGTTTTCTAGTTCTTCCAGTTTTGATCATTCTGCCTGCCCTGACCCTGCCTGCTGTTCTGTACCTTACTGACTCTGCCCTGGTTTACTGACCTYTGCCTACCCTGAGCCTGCCTGCTGTTCTGTACCTTACTGACTCTGCCCTGGATTACTGACCTCAGCCTGCCCTTGACCTGTAGTTTGCCTGTCCCCTGTTTTGTTATTAAACATCTGTGATTCGAACTGTCTGCATCTGGGTCTTATCCTGAGTYCTGATACAAACATTGTGCTGCCGTACTGTTCAGAAGTCCCCCAGTCTGAGGCATGGAGGTGGAGAGGGCGCATTCGCGGAAGGTGYGCCCTCCAGCAAACTCTATGGTCGAGTAAAAAAAACTGCCAAGTTTGTTGGTCCTTCACGAACTCAGGTGAAAGCACACCAGACGCTCAGATTAAACTCTCCAAAACAATCCAAGGAAGTATGTGTCAATGAAAATGTGAGTACAAAATGTTTTCACATTAAGGAAGGAAACAGAAAAGGAATTCACTCAATGAGAACATGGGTTTTGTGTAGAATTTCAGCCACTAATGCTTAATAGTCAAAGTCGAACAGCAATTTTGATCAGTTTTCATGATGCCACGTGTCATTGTTTGCAGTTTTGCACCTTTCGTGCACTTGTTTTAAATTAAGGCAGGCTTTTCAGTTAATACTGCTGGCTTGTTTGCCTGGTAACTTTATGAGCTTTATCTATTATTTGATGTATGACCCAGTAAATATCCACTGCAAATGTAGCCTGCTCTAGCATTGGCCTACCCCATTCATGGATGCTAACTGCTTTAGCGCCTATTGACGATCCTTACCAGAGCCAGCGAAGACAAGAATCACAAACTAATGCCAACTGAATTGTCAGCCGTCAATCATATCATCATCTCAACTCTACTGTCATTCAATCCACATGAACAACTTTCCATGCATGTACCATCATCTGAACATAAAGACTCGGGTCTGAGACATTAACGTAATGGATGACTTGAGCTCTGGCCTGAAGTTTTGTACAAGGTTAGTTTAAGTGCTAATGCTCACATAAGCAGTCATTGCATGTCTTTCCCCCCCCCCATTGATATACAATATAATTCTATATTTCTGTTGCTTTTGAAGAATATTAATATGATAAATAGCTTAGAGATCTTTGAACTGTCTTTATGAATATAAAAATATGGAAGACCTGTTCAAGTTGTCATTTGATCATTTGCAAAGAAAAGAAAGCATTTGAAGCCTCAGAATCATGTGTTGAAAAAGTAATTTTGTACTAATGAATTATCGTTCTGGACAAACGTATTCATTCGTTCTTTCACAAAACAATCTTGTGTCCTATGTTAAAGCGTAATGTACATTTGACCTTTTGGATTTACTGTAGAGTTTGTCAACATGCCATATAAGAGCAGTGAATATACACTAAGAAAAGGGATACCCGTTTACAGTATTTGGAAACAAATTCTGCACTAAACAGTAGGCTTAGGCGGTATATCGTATATACCGTATACTGAGGTATTTGGAAATAGCCATTGGATTGTTTTTCAATACCGTTGAAACTAYTTATTTTACGTTTTTCAATACATTTGTATATTTTAACGTTTTTACCAGAGAAAAGTAGGCTAGCTACACAGAGAAAAGTATTGGAGAAAAGATGCGACACATCAGTCAGAGTTAGGGTGACCACATGTCCCGGATTGTGCGGGACAGTCCTGCATTTTGTTCCTTTGTCCCGCAACCAAACAATTATGTGCCACATTTTATCAACAAATGAAAATACCACTAATTTAGACAAAAGGTAGATTTGTTCCGTATTTCATTCAGACTTCCTACTAATTCGATGAGAATTTACATTCCAACCTCTCTTTTGTGGTCACTTTGCACTTATGACATGATATTACATCATAAGGATGTGGTGCTGGTGACAAATACTTCTCCAATCATTGTTGAGATCTGATATTTACATAGGACAATGTCTTATCGTCAACCAATCACATTTGTCAAATCCTCTTAGGCTAAATTCCAGCTAAACTTGGAGAGGACAGTTAACTACCGGTATTTACAAAAAGTGTGCGTCTAACGAAAAGCTACAAAAGTAAGTAAATAGCCGTATTAGACTGAAGGATAAGATTATTTCGTCAAACTCTCAATGCCCATTCAACATATTTGCTGCTACTTCACTCAAGCCCGTTTTAAAAGTCTCCCTAACTAAGACCAACCAGAAATGTTTCCTTGGCCACATATTCCCAGATTGTCATAAAACAGCCACAGTCTCTCATTTCTGGATCACAACATTTTGTGGGAGGCTTGCTCGTTGCAGCGGGAGGGAGATTTTTGTGCGTGTGAAAAACATATTCAGGTTTAGGCTACACTATACTGCAAATGTCCCACTAAATCATCCCGTTGTCCCGCATTAGGGTATTTTAAATGTGGTCACCCTAGTCAGAGCGCTTTCTGCTGACAGAAAGCCCGTTTGTGAATTCTCATCCGAGTGGAAAGTGCAACTGAAGCACAAAATTAGTCTGATGCCGAGCAGAAATTACAAGAAGCATTCTAGATCTTCGTTTATAAAACGCAGCAAGATATTTCTTATGAGTAACAAAAAACCCTGTGTGAAATATGCAGAATTCTGGATTAACGCGACCCCTAATTTATAGTGTTCGCTTTCTTCCTTGTTTAAGAAGTCAAAGCCCTTTGGGTGAGTTATCTGTACAGCTGCCACTGCTCGATTTCCTTGCATTTTTTCTCCTCTCCGTTCTTGGCCTGTCTGCTCCGAGCAGAGTACAGTGTGTACACATGCTGCTTCAGAGTCAGTACTGTTCTTCCTTCAGACATTTATGTGTCAAAAGTTTGTTCATTTGCACAATTTCTCTCGTTCACATTCGCTTGTAAATGTCTAAACTCACCAAAAAACCTATATATATTGATAACTTTATGAGCTGGATTGACTATCTTTGCTATTTATTTATTTTCGTTTGTGCTTGTTAGCATATTTAGCTATCAGCCTCCAAGGAAATTCGCAATTACTTGTGCTAATTYTGTTAGCATTCTGGAACTAGACGCTTAATGAGCTTTTTTGCATTTTTGACTCCACTTACTAAGCCAGTAATACTCTAAATCGAAGTATGAGCGAAGGACTCAATATCTGGATACCGCACAACCCTACTAGACAGGATTTGAAACACCACAATTGTCACGATCGTCTTGCGGTGAGAGAGAGGACCAAGGCGCAGCGTGTGAAAAATACATCTTCTCTTTATTTAGAAGAAGAAAAAACGAAACAAAACAACAAATAGACTAAGTGCAAAAAACATGTAACATAGACATAGACAATTACCCACAAAACCCAACTGCCTATGGCTGCCTTAAATATGTCTCTCAATCAGAGACAATAAACCACAGCTGCCTCTAATTGAGAACCAATCTCGGCAGCCATAGACATACAAACACCTAGACAAGGCACTGACCCATTAAACGTACAAACCCCTAGACAAACCAAAACACATACATTCCACATGTCACACCCTGACCTAACTAAAATAATAATGAAAACAAAGATAACTAAGGCCAGGGTGTGACAACAATAGTGTTTTAGAAGATTTAGAGAGAGGAAACGACACCAAAAGAGAAGTAATCTAAATCTTCACCACATAGGACTCGAAATGCCATAATTTCAACCTTTTCCGGGTTAGTGCTCCCAGGCTATGGCAAGGTGTTGCACAACTCTTGATTATGTGGTGCTGCAACACGCCACGTCATATTCCATAACACCTCAGGACGAATGTTTCAGTACCCTCACAACCATATGTTTCAATAGCAGCAAAGTTAAGATTTTCTTTAAGGTGGTGGCAGTTCAGTTGGGCACTAGTTAGTGTTACAAAGCACTTCATTTTTTAACAGGGTAATCTGAGGATTCAATTCATGGTTTCTATTGGACGATATCTTACATGGTTTCTCACCTGGCTTTCATGAAGTCTTCTATCTCCTTGCATGTCTTCTTGCCATCGTTGAGGTGCTGGATGATATTGTCATAACCCCCAGTGCTGGTGAAATCCCCGTTCTGGCAATTTTGGGAATGTGGAAAAGCAATAGGTAATCATGGCACCCCATGGAGTGCCTCTCACACCCTCCCAGTAGTAGTCATTCGAACCCCTACACACCTCACTGCATTGCCTTTTAACAATCTATCAAAAAGGAAACAACTCATTCCAGAAATTCAGAGAGAAGACCCACCAAGTGCTCCAACCAAAATGATCCATAATGTAAAAGATTCCCAATAGTACAGCACACAAGACATCAAACAATGGAAACAATAAAGAAAACAGTAATGAAGCAATAGAAGTATTTTGTGAGCGTGAATAAATTTGTGTTTTGTGTGCTAAACTGCAGTTGAAGTTACCTGTAATGTATGTCTGCATGAGAGAATGACATTATAATTTTTAACCACACGTGATTTGAGAGGTACAGTAGGCCTACAGATGTAGAATATTTAAATTTGAGCCAGTTCGCTACAGCAGGAAAATAATCCGGCAGCAACAGCAAATGTGAATTATTATGTGGATTAAAATTAATGGACGTTTTTGTCAGTTTACGTATGGTAAAATCAAATTAGATTAAATGGCCAACTACAGAAGACTTTTAAACCTCAAATACATTACAAGTTTTACATTTCCTGCATTGATATAGCCTACACTGTAGGGGTATACTCCTAAACCCTGCCATTCTGATTTGCATCTAGACATTACAAAGTTTTCAAAAGGACCAGAACCAAATCCATGCAGTATGTAATACTCTAAAAAAGTACAATTACTTAACAAATAGACATACCTAGACCTGTTCTATTATTGTGTAGGCGTATGTTGTGTTTACAACCTTATAAATGAAAGAACACATTTGCATAACTTACTACATGAAAATCATATTTAGATCTCTAAAAACAAATAGCTCTGCAATCACATTTGTACTCACCCAAAAGCAATCCTTAAAGTGAAGTTCTCTCATTGTAGACAAGAATAACGGCAGTAGAACTCTTCAAATTCCGCAGCTTGTTACCGTGTGAGTGACTGGCGAACTTCTCAATGGAGGGTGCGTCTACGACTCCACTCATACCGCAACGGAACACTAAACTCCTTCTCTGGGTACTAACGACCGAAGAGAAACTCCTACCGACCTACGAGCAAGATAGATTCTGTTGGATTTGGTGCCACTTGGTGGTCACAAGCAGATGAGCAGGAAGGACCTGTCAGCCAATTCATATATTATATTGCCTCTTGGTTCCTCTTTTATGTGTATTTATACCATTCTCTTGTAAATATGCTTTTAATAGATATGATGAAATCGGGATATATCTGGAGAAGTTAAACATCCTCATTTACAAGCTGACATACAGAAGTGATACAAACTACTGTAATAATACAAACACTTCAAAAAAATGTAGTCCCTTTAAATGGCTTTTATTGATTACTTATTATAGCAAACCCAATAAGACACAAACACACACATACAGCTACATCTGAAGTACTCAACAAGCATAACATACATTGGGTTTTCAAACACAGCACAAGAAGAAGTAAAGAGAAACTTAAAACTTAAAATATACACAATGTTGTCTTGGTCCGTCACTTAAAAAAATGTGGGTCTCTTCCTTTAAAAATGTTTCAATAACAATATAAAAAATGGTGGCAAAGTTAAGAACAAAAACAGATTGTATGGGTGTGGATGGTAAATCCCAGGCATCCAGAGGCCTCCCTCTTATATCGCCTTCACAGCGTCGTCGATCTCAGAGATTTGATCCTTCAGCTGGCTCCACTGCTCTGGGTTTAGTGAGATACCTGGGCACGGAACAGAGGAAAGTTAGACAGAGGAAAGTAAACTGATCTAGGTTCAGTTACTGAATCCAAAAAAGTAGCATCACTGGGCTTGATGTCAAACATGACATCTGGGTACCACTGTGTCTCGGTACAGAGGTGGAAAAATACACATAGAAATTGTGATAACACTTAACATTTGTTATCCTTTTAAAATGTTTGTAACGGGCTTATGGAGTTGATAAATCATTCATAAACAGTTTCAACTCATTATTTGAAGCCGAAACGACGATAAAATTATTTCAACCAACGATTCATCATTCAAAATCCATGTGTGTGTTTGTTTGACGGTGGGCTCAGGGGCCAGGGTCCTGCTGTGACAGATCTTACCTTTCCTGCCCGGCTTCATCTCTCCCTCCTGGTCCATCCAGTACTCACGGATGTCAATCAGACACTTCCCTTTGAATTCACGAACACTCACATACCTCATCTTCCCAATCTGAAATAAAAAAGATGCACGTGAAGACACAACCATATCACAGACCTTCCAACTTTGAATAATTTTTATGAGTACCACACCAGCGGCCCCCACCAGCCCCCATGCGTGCAACACCCACCCTGCTAAAATCATAAGCAAATGCACTCTTTTTTTATTGACCTAATAATGATACTGGCAGAAGACTGTCTCAGCAGGAACGGTAGCCTACAAGGTGACCGTATTACCGCCACATCGGCAGTCAGGAGTCACGACCTCAGTCAAATTCCACGTGACCCTTTGAGACACCGTTGAGCTCGGATGCCTCTGATGGTCATTAGTAGCCTACCAAACGTGCTAACGGCCAGTTGCTAATGGCCGGTACTCAGCACTGCATTGTCCCTCTAATCACTCTGGCATCAATGCAAATGCGACCGAAAATCATATCAAACTCTTCATGAGAGCCCTGGCTTTCAAAGTTGGAGCGGAATAGGATCCCCTGTTGCGCAGGGAGAGCCAGCTCCTCATAGCTGGTTGATGCACGGAATAAAATGTTCCTGTTGCGCAACATATCTATAGGCTATGCTATGCAATTGAGTGAGAAAGAGTTTTGCTGGCCTCTATTAAAAAGAGGGTGCCATCAGCTTTCGATAGGCTAGGACAATATTTACTTCTCAACTTTCCATATACTAAGCAAATTGCGTTGCTTTACAACCGGAGCAGCCTACCTGGCTGAGAAAAGCATCCTCCATTTATTATTCAAGTGCATAAGGGTGACATGTATTTCTCCCCCCCTGCCCCAAGAAGTGCATGACAACGGTCCATTCTAAATCAAAACTAACTTCACAGATATTATTTAGTATATGTAAAGACAAGATTCAATTGAGAATTGTCTGAATGTTGATAATATTATCACTTGCGATTGATGCACAGCGCGCAAATTTTTGGGCCGACTTTAAAAACAAAATCATAGTCTCATTCATCATGTAGCCTAGCCCATAGGAGTAGATGTTTTGTATCACAACTGAAGTAACTCCAAACGTATCCTATAGGCCTAGGAACCCTGGAACATGGTTGGAGAGCCCATAGCCTACAGAGCCTAGTGAAACATGTGTTCTTATAGGCCCCTTCATTGCGCAATCCCGTTTGAAAACAGAGTTCTGACAGGCCACTATTTAATAAAAGCATATCCATCTCTGCCTGGCCGGTTCCCCTCTCTCCACTGGGATTCTCTGCCTCTAACCCTATTACAGGGGCTGAGTCACTGGCTTACAGGTGCTATTTCATGCCATCCCTAGGAGGGGTGCGTCACTTGAGTGGGTTGAGTTACTGACGTGATCTTCTTGGCCATGTTCTGTTATAATCTCCACCCGGCACAGCCAGAAGAGGACTGGCCACCCCTCATAGCCTGGTTCCTCTAGGTTACTTCCTAGGTTTTGGCCTTTCTAGGGAGTTTTTCCTAGCCGCCGTGCTTCTACACCTGCATTGCTTGCTGTTTGGGGTTTTAGGCTGGGTTTCTGTACAGCACTTCGAGATATTAGCTGATGTACGAAGGGCTATATAAAATAAACTTGATTGATTGATATCCCAGCTTTCTCGTGCTGTTTTACTTATTGCTAAATTCTTACAAATTAAGCACATTAATCTGCTTTACAAACAGTGCAGCCTATTAGGCATATTAAAAAAAAGTTGCTGCATGTTACCTACATTTCGCTATGCTAGGAGACAGAACGGGTCTCCGTCCTGAGCGGTATGACGGCTGCGTGGTCCCATGGTGTTTATACTTGCGTACTATTGTTTGTACAGATGAAAGTGGTACCTTCAGGCGTTTGGAAATTGCTCCCAAGGATGAACCAGACTTGTGGAGGTCTACCATTTTTTTCTGAGGTCTTGGCTGATTTCTTTTGATTTTCCAATGACGTCAAGCAAAGAGGCGCTGAGTTTGAAGGTAGGCCTTGAAATACATCCACAGGTACACCCCCAATTGACTCAAATGACATCAATTAGCCTATCAGAAGCTTCTAAAGCCATGACATCATTTTCGAGATTTTTCGAAGCTGTTTAAAGGCACAGTCAACTTAGTGCATGTAAACTTCTGACTCACTGGAATTGTGATACAGGGAATTATAAGTGAAATAATCTGTCTGTAAACAATTGTTGGAAAAATGACTTGTGTCATGCACAAAGTAGATGTCCTAACCGACTTGCCAAAACTATAGTTTGTTAACAAGAAATTTGTGGAGTGGTTGAAAAACGAGCTTTAATGACTCCAACCTAAGTGTATGTAAACTTCCGACTTCAACTGTAACTTTCTGTGAAGGACGGTATTAGCAGAACAGCTCTCTCTGCCATGTCTGTTTCCAGACATAGCGGACTGAACTACTGCAACACAGCACATTTCCTTGCTCGTCAATGCGCTCGCGCCTACTACCGTTGCGGAGATTACAGCATGTGCAGGGGAGTAAGTGTTCTCGCTTAGTTGACTAAACGCTGTAGCTAACTACCTTTGTTGTAATGACGCCTTAGCTAAGGAGCGAAAGACTAAATAATAGTGGTTGTGCGCTTCACTAGCACATAAAATGTAGGAAAATGTATTTGACAAACAGTTCGTTCTCCATTTTGCCTACCCTTTTCTCCTCACTGGTATCAACGGACAAAGTGGAGAGCTGCCATCCAGCTCGAGGTAGGAAAATAGTGTTAACTCGAAATGACACAACGACAAGGTTCCAGTTTAACAAAGTTTACTATACCGTATGAACACACTACAAGGTAGCCATCGCACACCAGGCTAGGTCAATCAACAGAAAGCCTTCCCGCGCAGGCGCACTCTTGACAGAGTGATAGCCCCGTAATAACAGAAATATAGGGATACTTAAAACATGAACTTAACAAATAGTACTGCGACTACGGGGCGGACGGAGCGGAGAGCTAGAGATTTCTCTCCTTGTCCGTCCTCCAATTGTCTCAGCTCCAACTTCAGACAGTCGAGTCAAAAACCACAACGTGCAAACTAGAAGCCTATTTTTTTTGCGTATTTTAGGGTCGTTTTTCATACCAGCATGCGTTGACCTCAAATCTCATCCATGGTATGCAAAAGGTCTGATATCGACATGCTACTAATGTTGCATCTTTTGTACTGGGGATGGACGGACACAGTGTTCTTCTGCGCTGGAGTCTGGTCGAGCAGCAACACAGAGCTCTGATCTCCTTACCTGGAACTTGTTGTCATCCTTGTCCTTGTTGCCGCTTCCCTTGGAGGTTCCACCAGGTTTGGAACTCTCCCCTCCTTTCGGTTTCTTAGCTGCTGGTTTCTCTGGCGCTGCTTGCTTTCTCTTCTTGGTCTACAACAGGGGTTCATTTCCATAACATTTAACTTTCTCTTCAGAGTACAAAAGGAAACCTCTGATTGTAATACGAACTGTAGCAGGTTAGCGCTTGTCGTCATGAATCTTGTTCAGGAAGCAGCTCTGCAGTGGTCACTAGCTGGCAAGGCCACAAAGTCACAAAATCTGAGTTTAAACTTTACCCTAACCATAACCCTAACCACACTGCTAACCCTAACCATAACCTTAAATTATGACCAAAAGGCACATTTTTGTTTTCATTCATCTGTATAATATCGCCCCCTTTTCTTTTTACTTTGCAGATGGCCCATCTAGAGGATATCGCTCAGGACTGCCTCAAGGACATGACTCATCTCAATAAACGTCAACCTGCTTTGGGCTCCCGAGTGGCGCAGCGGGCTAAGGCACTGCATCTCAGTGTGAGAGGCATCATTACAGATACCCTAGTTCGAATCTAGGCTATATCACAACAGGCCGTGATTGGGAGTCGCATAGGGTGGCGCACAATTGGCCCAGCGTCGTCCGTGTTTGGCTGGCATTGTAAATAAGAATTTGTTCTTAACTGACTTGCATAGTTAAATAAAAAATCTAATATATGCAGCTATATAAAAACACGGCTTTGAATCTACATACCCCAAACTTTCAAACGGTAGGGTGACTTAGGAATGTCCTTGTTCTTGAAAGAAAAGCAATTTTTTTGCTATTAAAATAACATCAAATTGATCAGAAATAAAGTGTAGACATTGTTAATGTTGTAAATTACTATGTAGCTGGAAACAGCTGATTTTTAATGGAATATCTACATAGGCGTACAGAAGCCCATTATCAGCAACCATCACTTCTGTGTTCCAATGGCACATTGTGTTAGCTAATCCAAGTTTATCATTTTAAAAGGCTAATTGATCATTAGAAAACCTTTTTGCAAATATGTTAGCACAGATGAAAACTGTTGTTCTCATTAAAGAAGCAATAAAACTGGCATTCTTTAGACTAGTTGAGTATCTGGAGCATCAGCATTTGTGGGTTCGATTACAAGCTCAAAATGGCCAGAAACAATAGCCACGAAACTGAAGATCTCGTATAATGCTGTGTACTACTCCCTTCACAAAACAGCACAAACTGGCTTAACCAGAATAGAAAGAGGACTACAAGAGGCCACGATGCACAACTGAGCAAGAGGACAAGTACATTAGAGTGTCTAGTTTGAGAAACAGTCCTCAACTAACAGCTTCATTAAATAGTACCCGCAAAACACCAGTCTTAACGTCAACAGTAAAGAGGCAACTCCGGGATGCTGGACTTCTAGGCAGAGATCCTCTGTCCAGTGTCTGTGTTCTTTTGCCCATCTTAATCGTTTCTTTTTATTGGCCAGGCTGAGATATGGATTTTTCTTTGCAACTCTGCCTAGGCCAGCATCCCAGAGTCGCCTATTCACTGTTGACGTTGAGACTGGTGTTTTGTGGGTACTATTTAATGAAGCTGCCAGTTGAGGACCTGTGAGGCGTCTGTTTCTCAAACTAGACACTCTAATGTACTTGTCCTCTTGCTCAGTTGTGTCCCGGGGCCTCCCACAACTCTTTCTATTCTGGTTAGAGCCAGATTGCGCTGTTCTGTGAAGGGAGTAGTACACAGCGTTGTACGAGATCTTCAGTTTCTCGCATGGAATAGCCTTCATTTCTCAGAACAAGAATAGACTGATGAGTTTCAGAAGAAAGGCCATTTGAGCATGTAATCAAACCCACAAATGCTGATGCTCCAGATACTCAACTAGTCTAAAGAATGCCAGTTTTATTGCTTCTTTAATGAGAACAACAGTTTTCAGCTGTGCTAACATAATTGCAAAAGGGTTTTCTAATGATCAATTAGCCCTTTAAAATTATAAACTTGGATTAGCTAACACAATGTGCCATTGGAACACAGGAGTGATGGTTGCTGATAATGGGCCTCTGTAAGCCTATGTAGATATTCCATTAAAAAACAGCCGTTTCCAGCTACAATAGTCATTTACAACATTAACAATGTCTACACTGTATTTCTTATCAATTTCATGCCATTTTAATTGACCATTTTTTTGCTTTTCTTTCAAAAACAAGGACATTTCTAAGTGACCCCGAGCTTTTGAACGGTAGTGTATATCTGAGCATTTTGAAATATTTGTGTCCTTCTCAGTTCTTTTGACGGAAACACAATGTCTTTGCGTTGTGGCTTTGGATACAACACAGGAGCAGGGGGTGTCTGTTTACCTTGGTCTCAGCCTCACTGTCTGAGTCACTGGCACTGGCACTGCCAGAAGTAGATGACAGAACTTCCTTTGACTTGGGCATCCTGGAAAAAGATGCAATGACAGAATAAATACCATCCTTTCGTAAGACTTCAATGCACAATGTTATCAAAATAAATGTACATTCCGAAGAGCATGATTTTGTTCTATTGCAGTGTAACCTCTGATAAATCTGCTTTATTATGTCTGTTTGTTACTGTGTGCAATGCATTATACAATAGTTAGCAGATTAATGATAATCAGTGACCTAGTCTATAATGCACTCGTAGAAACAAGGTGCTAAGTAGAACCATACAGGGTTCTTTGGTTTGTCCCCATAGGGGAACCCTTTTTAGTGCTGGGTAGAACCCTATCTAGAACCTATCCATCTAGAACCCTCTATGTACGGTTCCTCAAAGAGCCCCCTGTATATGGTTCCACCTAGAACAATAACCATTTTGTCATCGAAAGGTTCTTCCTAGATCCCTCTATGAACGGTTCCACCAACTTTACTAGCCTTTAAAATTGTATTATTTAGGACAAAGCGTTACAATTATCATCAGGCCTTTCTTTGAGGACCTGGTCAAAGATTTGTATAACTAAACCAAGATAAACCACAGCCTGTCGTTTCAAATGGGAACAAATGAGCCATAGTGGGCAGAACAAGCAAGGAGGTTGGCAGAGGCAAGCACGAGCTAGCGAAATCCTATTGGCGCATTCTAGCATGCATTTGCATATTTCCGTTGGGGAACCCCTACTCTGTAAAGTGCATGTGTGTAATAACTCAATTTGCCTTTTTACTCCATCTAAACAACCCAACTTTGGCAAAGGATAAAGTCTACAAAACATTGTCCACTCTGTTCGTAACAGATTGTAGTTTTGGGAACAGAAAACTGTATTGAGATCAAATGCTTAATCGATGAGTAAATTAACAGAATGTCGGCCAAAATCCATCTCGTTCCATCACTGCCGGCCCCTGCCTTCCTCTTGCTACCATATTTGGTAGCGAGTGGAAACGCCAACCGGGTGCTTCACATTTATACATCCAGTGAAATATCTGTTTCATTGTTCTCTGTGGCCTAGTTATACTCTAACACAGTGGTGTTAGGAATCTCCTGGTTTACAGGCCACATCAGGCCTTCAAGTCACATTATGCTGGTTTGCAAAGTGATGTGGAATTCTTATTGGAATCCAGCCAGAGTTAGCATATCCAGTAAGTGGAATTGTTAATCAATTGCAACCTGCATTCAGAATGACTGCCCGGGTATGGAAGACTGAATATTGAGACTACCTCAGTCATCTAAACTGGAACAACCATCTAAGTAACGGGGGCCATAAAAGCAACAGATTGGATTAGTTCATAAAACGGTATGTTATTTATCTTTGTGTAGCATAAAATGTATTAACCAATCAATGTACATGCAAAACATATTTTACAGTAAAACAAACAATTCTAAAAATCTCCCTACATGCTGGGAAACATGATAGATGGTTCTATGTAGAACCCTTCATGCCTTCCAAAAAACATCCAAGAACCCTTTCTTCCAAAAACGGTTCTTAGGATGTTAAATGTTTCAGATAGAACACTTTGCCTAACAAAGGATCCTTGTCTTCCAAAAGGGGTTCTGATCAAAATGGTTATTGGTAGAACCCTATCCCTCCGCAAAGAACCCTTTACTACAGGTAGATAGATAATGTAAAACAACTGATGTCGATATATACAGAAATCTATAACATTTCCACTGGACATTTTCCTACCTAAAAAAAATTGCTACACGGTTCCCTCACGCTGACCCAGATGTAGTCCACGTGACCACCGAATATGTACGTTCTAGTAATTTTTATGTTTATTATTTCAATTTGCAATCTAGGACTGATTCGCTCGAATTATTGCACAGCTCGTCGAGCTACTGTAGAAAATAGCACGCGCATACTCTGGATAGGTAGGCCTGAATTAACCAATAATCCAACAATTTATCACGATCAATCGAGTTTGTAAAGTTCTTGCAGCACGGCTACAATGTTGCATTTAGGTTTGCACCTTTGTTTGCTCCAGGTATAAAATCTACATAGTAACAACAATACAGTACTTACGTGCAATATTTCACTGTATTGAGCTCGAGTGTCGTGTACGCGGATACTGCTGAAGGCGCGAGATAAAGGCCTGCAAATCAATAATTTCTTGTCTTGTCAAAACCTGCGCGGTTTACCAAATCTTCCTTTCAAATGAACTGGACGAAGTAAAATCAGCACGAGGCTTTCTTCCTGTTCATGTGATCTAGAAATCAGTGGCGCAAGTTTGCTGCAGCTTCGATGCATCCGGAGGTAAACGGTATTTGTGGGAAATGGTGTTCTCTGATTGTGCTCCTGCTTACAGTTAAAGGCGCTGCATGGTCAATTCTGTTTTTATTTAACTAGGCAAGTCAGTTAAGAACAGATTCTTACTTACAATGACGGCCTAGGAACAGTGGGTTAACTGCCTTGTTTAGGGGCAGACTTTTACCTTGTCAGCTCAGGGATTCGATCTAGAAACCTTTCGGTTACTAGCCCAGCTGTAACCACTAGGCTAGCTGCCGCCCGGTGTCTGCATTGGCCGTGCAGCATTTACAGTGATATAGCCTCTACATAAATCAGGGCATTCGTGCTTCTTGCGATTCGCCGATCAGCGCAGAGCTGTCGTAAAGGAAGTTGACAAGGAAGTGAGTTTGTGTTTATACATTCGGAGCCCTCCGCATTGTTACAACATTTGAGACTGTATGGAGCTAAATTTGGCCTCAGCGTGCCTTATGCTACATGTACAGTCTTTATGGCGTTACATAAAAAGTATGTCAACAGAAAGTGTCTGCACTGTCTGAAAGGATACATTTGGTAACAGGTCATTTTTTTTTTAAATGCATAAATTTTGGCAATCACTATGAAAGTAATAGGGCCTGAATTATTCTATCAATGACCTTGTAATATAGTTGTAGTAGCAGCACATAATAAATAATTATTTGGTGGGTGCTTATATTTGTCAAATTTCACACATGTGTATAATTTTTTGTTTGGCGACCCTGGAGCAATTAGGGTTAAGTGCCTTGCGCAAGGGCACATCAACCGATTTTTCACCTTATCAGCTCTGGGGTTTGAACTAGCGACCTTTCGGTTAGTGACCCAAAGTTCTAACGGCTAGGCCTGCCATGTTCTGTGAAGTACAGTATATAATATGATACAGTATACTGTGTGTGAGCCTTATATTCACTAAAAACAAATTTCCTTTGCATCAGTTCATTATAAAACTAAAGGTAAAAAATGATAGCATTTTAAAAACTAATTCATAAACAGAATCATGTTTGCTCCACGTCTAATGTGAAAACATCCTCTAAAATCTTCCTTGACACACTGTTTAGGATGTGTCATAAAGTACACGTAGTTGACCGTAAGGAAAGATAAGATGATTCTGCTAAGTGCCTTGGAACAATGGTTTATTGGGCCTCTGGGTTCAACCAAGGGTCATATTCTTTAGGCACCAAACGGAAACAAAACAGACTGAAACAGGGAGGGACTACCTGAACTTGTCCAATAAGAAAGTCTTGTTTTCCTTTTCTGTTGCAAAACGTTTTGCTACAGTGTGCATCAATGAATATGACACAGGAGTCAGCTGACAACAGGTGCACTCATTGCAGACACTATAGAACTGTACAGTACTTCCCCACATCTGATAGGCACGCCCACAATACAGGACAAGCCATAACATGTTAGTCACTGCTATTACTGTTGTGACCAGGGATATGAGAACACTCATGATAGGAGGGAAAGTATGTCCACATCAGTTCTGAATCTGGTGCCAGTGCAGGCCTTTGAAACATATGTAGTATTGTTTGAAAACCCATAAACATTTGCAGTGAGTGCCCTGGCCTGAAATAAACCAAAAAAATGACATATTTGGAGAACTAGCCTAGGGTCAAATGTGCTCTGTAATGTTCATTAAAGACACACATTCCTTGGCATGTATTAGAAACAACCTGCCAATCAATATTGCACAATCTAGCCTTATCAATCGTTGTTTGTCATTTTATCAATTGAGGTATGTTCCAATCACAGTTGAACTGTTTTATAAGACATGGACAGATGCTCTTGTCCTGTGTTGTTATTCCGTCTATCAATGAGTACATTGAGCAAGCCAATTCATTTGGTCAACTGTTTTACGTAAGTGTGCAAGCATTCTCCCAGTGATATCAATCAAATAACATGTTGTGTCCTAACCCAGCATGCTATTGATTGCAGGTGTGGTGTTCCTAACATACACAGCATCACTTTTGACAGATTATATGGACTGTCGCTTGCTGCAGTGGAAAGTGTACTGTGCCAATCAACTTTCAAGTGGAGACCAAGAGAAAGAATTTACATTTTCCAATATTCCATTTAATTTGGTAACTGTCTAATATTTTATGAATCAATATTTCAGATATTTATGAGTATCTTTTTGTTCCACAAAATAATATAAAATAGTGTAACTATCTATAGTCCTTAAATCATCTTTACTTGGGTAATTGGGCACCCATAGTCAGTGAGGGCCAAAGGAATATCCAGAATTAGTTTATGGATAGTGTAATGTATGATTTTTTAGCCTACAATTAGCCTACAATGATAATCAGCTGCCTATTTGATTGCAAAGTCATCTTTGAGGAAACACAGCACACAACATTGTAATAACAAAGAGGACTGAGCATAACCGTAAAACAGCAGCTGATTAGGAGGCGAGACTTGCACAAGGGATCCACAATTTACGTCACCAAGGCTATATAACGAAGTTAACTTCTGACCTTAGCAGAAACCTCACTGCTGACTGATAAGCCTTACAGAGCTGCATAAATTCCGATACTCAATCTACTCTGTACCACAAGCACAACATAACTCTGGAAGAGGTCAACAAAGAAACAGAACGCAAGCCCAATCAATATGACCGGAAAAGGTAATTCATATTTCTGCCATTTCATTTTGTACTTACGATTTTACCACAAATGAGACATTATCCTATGTTAAACTGACCGACTAAACTATGACTTTCTCTTCTCTCCAGATCTAACTGCCGTTCTGGACTGTGCGCATCAGCTGCGTAAAGTTGGAGACGGCCTCGCTAGTGACGTCCTGGACTGGAGATTCAAATTGTTGGAAATATTGACAACACATTACAAGAATATAATCAAAGTGAAGTGAGGAACTTCAACCCACTCACTGAAGATCACGGAAACAAGAAGACGGAATACTACCTCAGTGCCCGAGGGCAACGGTTTTGTTAACCATGCTGTGGGCGGGATGGAGGGTTCCAGTTCGCCCTCGGTGATTCAAAGGGTGCATTTGCGGCAAGAGGATACTCTGCCTGGACCTGGCCCACAATCAATGCCAAGGTGGCTGGTGCTCCCCACGAAGTCATGGAGAGAGTGAACAGTGAACCTGTGACATTGTAATGGCAAAACCAGTGGACCACCATGTGTCGTTTGACATTTGGCCAGTGGTGGAAAAAGTACCCAATTTTCATACTTGAGTAAAAGTAAAGATACCTTAAAAGAAAATGACTCGAGTAAAAGTGAAAGTCACCCAGTAAAATACTACTGGAGTAAAACTTTTAAAGTATTTGGTTTTAAATATACTATAAGTATCAAAAGTAAATGGAATTGCTCAAATGTAAAATAGTATCAAAAGTAAAAGTATAAATCATTTAAAATTCATTATATTAAGCAAACCGATTTTGTTTTTAAAATTTACAGATAGCCAGCGGCACACTCTAATACTCAGACATAATTTACAAACTAAGCATTTGTGTTTATTAAGTCCGCCAGATCAGAGGCACTAGGGATGTTCTCTTGATAAGTGTGTGAATTGAACCATTTTCCTGTCCTGCTAAGCATGCAAAATGTACTTCTGGGTGTATGGAGTAAAAATAACATAATTTTCTTTAGGAATGTAGTAAGGTAAAAGTTGTCAAAAAATATAATTAGTAAAGCACAGATACCCCCAAAAAACACTTAAGTATTTTTACACCACTGCATTTGGCAGACCTGTGGCCAGTCATATGGACGATCTGACTCAAAACGGGGGTCCAGAGCCCAAACAAAACTATCATACAAAGTGTGATGAAACAAATGATTATCTGTTGTTGGGGACAAGTGTCCTATCATGTTCAACTAYGTAGAGATCATGGACACAAAGTGGCCTTCAAAGTGCTTTAATGTGTTATGTGAGGCCAGTGAGTTATTTTTGCTTCCATTAATTACTACACGTACCACTAAAAGCTGTGTTCAAAAACTGCATCTTGTGAAGTTAGTTATCCATTGTTAGTGTTTTTGATTCTCATGTTAAAATAAAAAAAAGTCAGACAACAGGCTATACTGTATGTTTCAGTCAGATTGTGAGTCCTTTTTACACTTTGTTGTAGTGCAATCAATCTGGAGGCGTTTGTTTTGAGTACTGGTAATTCATTCAAGGAATTATCATACAAAGGAGGCAGATAAAGACAGGAGCGCTACACAGTGCTAAATTCAGGCACTTAAAAGATCCATCCTTTATTGTGGTAAAAAAAAAAAGCATTCAGAAGATCCCTTTCATTACGCTGTACATTGATCAAATTTGATATTATAATCAGTTCCTCTCAGGAAATCAATACTATATAATCATCCCCATCCAATCCCTCCACCATACTTTGTCTGTACACCCTCCAGATGAGTCAAATGCTCAAGGTAGAAGTTAACCCTAACCACAGATCTAGGATCAGATTAACCCTTCCCCCTGTCCTAACCTTTAGGCAGATCAAATAGTATCTGACCCTGTATCAGCAGTTAGGGCCAACTCCAAGTGATGAATAGTACAACCAACTAGCAGGCATAAAAAGAGAAAATAAAAAGCCCAAACCATGAATGAAGACCAACTACATATGAACGTAATCATGTGAATTATATTAAAGCAATAGAAATTGGCCTAGTAGAAAATAAAATATACATATTATGGCATAAAATCAAAAGCGTTAAGATTATACTGCCAGAGAGGGACACGTATAAAATACAATTAGCCCATTTTAGGAGATGTTTCTTCTACCTAGTCATATGCCACAATATCTTTTTTCTCTCTCAATACACTAACTAAATGACATAGATATTTGGCCAATTTGAGAGAATTTCTTTCTTGGAAACTGTGCCTCTTCAAAACATGACTTTGCACACATGTACACCCGAAACCAGTTTGCCTGCAAAGAGGAGACGTGCAGTGTCTGGAATAGGATGGTAGAGTTGCAGAGAATAGTCTCCCATTTGAAACGGATGGTCAGCACAAGCTACGATTCTTTAGTACATGGAGAGGGGAGATAAAGTAAAATTGAACAGGAATAAAGCATGCACTGGTTGGTACCCTGAACAAAATAAATGGTGCTCGGAATTCAACTTCAATGTTTTTTCTGTTTGTTTTTACAAATAGTAAACTCTTCTATATCCCGTGTTGAATGTGCAAAATGGTTTGGAGATGGTTAACATTTATTAACAACAAACAGACGTGAGATCTATAGGTCATGTCTAAAAACCTCCTCAAAGTGACTAAACGCAAAAGAAAAGACAAAAAGAATGACTTATGTTCTGTATGGTCATATCAGGTCATCGCGGTAGGTCTGGGCCATGATGGTCAAGCAAAACCTGGCGGTTTTAAAAGTTCCTCCTAAAAGGAAGGACACAGACCTGGGTGGGTGCCAGCTACTGACGCAAGTGCTTAAAGTTACACTAGGTCTCACAGTGAACAGAAAGGCCAMAACCCAATTGGCACCCCATTTCCTATGTAGTGCCTACTTTTGATCAGAGCCATTAGGGCCCTGCTCAAAAAGTGCCCTATATTAGGGAACAGGGTGCCATTTGGGACGAACCCACAGGGTACTTGATATCAACCAACTGGCCAGGAGATAACAGGACAGTGACTCCGAGAGGTCAGGGGTCACAGCACTGTCAATACAGAGGGAGAGCCGTGCTTCGTGATCTTCATCGCCGTCTTCACCACTGCCAACACCATCATCATCATCATCCTTGTCGTCATCGTCATATCAGAAACATGGGAGATCTGAGAGCTCTGAGCCCCAGAGGTCTGTAGTGTTTTTTAAAGTTCCGTCTCACGTTGGTTTCCGGTAGGGCTTCATTTGGTGAAGGCGGCCACCACGGCCCACAGCAGCTCGTTAGCGTTGGCCTTGGTGCTCTCCGCCTCTGGCTCCAGGTCCAGCAGCAGACGTACCCTCTTCATGGCCAGGTCATACTGTTCGTCCAGCAGCGGGGCGAAGGCGTTCTCCAGCACGTCTGACGAGTGAGCCAGGAAGATCAGGGCCAGCACGCGCTTGTCGAAGCGCCCCGGATCGTTCACCCACTTGTCCAGGACGGACTCCTGGACCTTCTTGACCAGCCGCTGTTTGATGGTGTCGTTGGTCAGTGGGTGTGTGGTCATGTCGAAGAGGAGGAAGTTCTGTTTCTCTGTGGTCAGAACGCCTTTCTCGACCAGGTTCTTGGCCAGACGTTCACGGACATTCCTCAGCTGGTAGTGCAGCTTCAATGGGTTCCACGTCTCACCTGGACAACAGAACAAATGACGGGTCATTCCTGTACAATTTCACTTGGAAACCTAATAGGCTAGCTATTGTTTTAAAAAAAACATCAAGACAAACACATTTAATTTCAAACAGAACTGGGAAGGGGAGGTGGCACAGTGTGGTAATATCAAATAATCATGATGACAATAAAGAACAAAACACTAAGAACGGAAGACAGGCAGATATAGCACAAACAAATACAGTTGTTTAAAATAGGGGGAGTAATGGTGGGTGGGCGTATTCAATATGGCTTCTCACCGCTCAGCAGCTCTATCCAGCTCTGGACTGTCTCTGGGGGCTGGGTTTCTTTGACATGCTTCAGAGCCTCGTCCAGCAACATGTCTCCTGTAGGGGCGGCTGACTTACAGATAACCTGACAAAAATAGATACCAGTTTTTTTTAAAAGGTTGATTTCACACACAACAAAACCTTACTGTAACATTGGGATACACACACATTAGCATAAACTGCTAGGGTTGGCAGACTCTGCTGGTCTACCACATTGCAATGCCACACACACACGGCAGGTAGCCTAGCGGTTAACGCCATGGATGATGAAAGCGTTCCACTGGGATGCTGGCCTGTGTTGACTCCAAAGCTTCCCACAGTTGTGTCAGGTTGGCTGGATGTCCTTTGGACGGTGGACCATTCTTGATACACACGGGAAACGGTTGAGCATGAAAAACCCAGCCGCATTGCAGTTCTTGACACAAACCTGGTACCTTCTACCATACCCCGTACAAAAGGCACTTAAATCCTTTGTCTTGCCCATTCACCCTCTGAATGGCACACATACAAAATCTGTCTAAATTTTCTCAAGGCTTAAAAATCCTTCTTTAACCCATCTCCTTCCCCTTTATCTACACTGATTGAAGTGGATTTAACATATGATTTCAATAATGGATCATAGCTTTCACCTGGATTCACCTAGTCAGTCTTGGAAAGAGCAGGTGTTCTTAATGTTTTGTACACTCAGTGTATAAGCAAGTGGGTTTGTAGGCTGTTGACACTTGAGAGAGAGGTGGAAGAGGGTGTTCTGTGTGAAACTGACAGCTGTGGTGCACATTGGAAGAAGATAAGTGTGTCAAGAGTGGCGAAAAAAGGAAATAAGAGAATTAAGGTTCCGGTGGAATCTTGTAAAACCAAGTTCTGACGCGTTTTTAGTCCGAGTGAGGGTTTTGGACTGATGGAGTTTCCCGGGACATCTGATCAACAAATCATGGATGCATTGGGTAATGTGGCATCAGTTAGGGTAACAAGAAGGTACGGTGCCTTCAGAAAGTATTCACGCCCCTTTACTTTTACCACATTTTGTTGTGTTACAGCCTGGATTTAAAACGGATTTTTAACAAATTGTGTCACTTATGTACACACAATACCCCATACATTATCAATTGGAATTTTGTTTGTAGATTTACTTAAAAAAAAATAAAAAAAAATTGTTGAATAATTAAGCACTTGGTGGCGATTACAGCGATGAGTCTTTTGGGGTAAGTCTCTAAGAGCTTTGCACACCTGGATTGTACAATATTTTGTCCATTATTGTTAAAATTATTCAAGATCTGTAAAGTTGTTGATCATTGCTCAGGGGGTGTGAATTCTTATGTAAATGGAATATTTCTGTATTTCATTTTCAATACATGTGAGAACATTCCTAAAAACATGTTTTCCCGTTGTCATTACAGGGTATTGTGTGTAGACGGGTGATAAAAGAAATCTATTTAATACATTTTGAATTCAGGCTGTAACACAACGAAAATGTGGAATAAGTCAAGGGCCAAGGGGTATGAATACTTTCTGAATGTACTGTAGCTGCTTAACTAACAAACCCTTGACCTGCACTTTCTGGTGTGCTGGTGTAGGAGTGGATAGGTATGGGGAGTGGCCGGGTGTCACGGAGGCCAGTCTGCGAGGCACTGTCACAGACTATTAAATAACTCTGCATTCGATTGAATAAAGACAATGATGTCAGATGAAACTACGTAGGAAATAGTGATAAATAAATAAAAATATTGAAATACGACTAAATCAAATCAAATTTTATTTGTCACATGCGCCGAATACAACAGGTGTAGTAGGCCTTACCGTGAAAAGCGCCTTACCGTGAAAAGCTTACTTACAAGTCCTTAACCAACAATGCAGTTCAAGAAATCGAGTTAAGAAAATATTTACTAAATCAACTAAAAGTTTTTTTTTTTTTAAGTAACAATAAAAGCACATAACAATAATGAGGCTATGTACAGGGGGTACCGGGACTGAGTCAATGTGCGGGGTGCAGGTTAGTCAAGGTAGTTTGTACAGGTTGGGGTAAAGTGACTACGCATAGATAATAAACAGCGAGTAGCAGCAGTGTAAAAACCAAGGGGTGGGTCAATGTAAATAGTCTGGGTGGCAATTTGACTAATTGTTCAGCAGTCTCCTAGATTGGGGGTAGAAGCTGTTAAGGAGCCTTTTGGACCTAGACTTGGCGCTCCGGTACCGCTTGCCGTGTGGTAGCAGAGAGAGCAGTTTATGACTTGGGTGTTTTTTGGGGCCTTCCTCTGACACCGCCTAGTATATAGGTCCTGGATGACAGGAAGCTTGGCCCCAGCGATGTACTGAGCCGTACGCACTACCCTCTGTAGCGCCTTACGGTCGGATGCCGAGCAGTTGCCATACCAGGCGGTGATGCTACCAGTCAGGATGCTCTCGATGGTGCAGCTGTAGAACTTTGAGGATCTGGGGACCCATGCCAAATCTTTTCAGTCTCATGGTTGGGAAAAGGTGTTGTCATGCCCTCTTCTCGACTGTCTTGGTGTGTTTGGACCATGATAGTTTGTTGGTGATGTGGACACCAAGGAACTTAAAACTCTCAACATGCTCCACTACAGCCCCATTGATATTAATGGGGGCCTGTAGCACGCCTTTACCTGTAGTCCACGATCATCTCCTTTGTCTTGCTCACATTGAGGGAGAAGTTGTTGTCCTGGCACCACACTGCCAGGTCTCTGACCTCCCTATGGGCTGTCTCATCGTTGTCGGTGATCAGGCCTACCACTTGTGTCATCAGCAAACTTAATGATGGTGTTGGAGTCGTGCTTGGCCACGCAGTCGTGGGTGAACAGGGAGTACACGAGGGGACTAAGTGCGCACCCGAGGGCCCCCGGTGTTGAGGATCAGCGTGGAAGATGTGTTGTTGCCTACCCTTACCACCTGGTGGAGGCCCGTCAGGAAGTCCAGCATCGACTTGCAAAGGGAGGTGTTTAGTCCCAGGGTCCTTACTATGGTGTTCAACGCTGAGCTGTAGTCTATGAACAGCATTCTCACATAGGTGTTCCTTTTGTCCAGGTGGGAAAGGGCAGTGTGGAGTGCGATTGAGATTGCGTCATCTGTGGATCTGTTGGGGCAGTATGCGAATTAGAGTGGGTCTAGGGTTTCCAGGATGATGGTGTTAATGTGAGCCATGACCAGCCTTTCAAAAGCACTTCATGGCTACCGACGTGAGTGCTACGGGGCGGAGGCCATTGAGGCAGGTTACCGTCACCCTCTCTGGGGAAGGGACCATGATGGTCTGCTTGAAACGTGGGTATTACAGACTCGGCCAGGGACAGATTGAAAATGTCAGTGAAGACACGCCAGTTGGTCTGTGCATGCTCGGAGTACACGCCCTGGTAATACATCTGGCCCCACGACCTTGTGAATGTTGACCTGTTTAAAAGGTCTTGCTCACATCAGCTACGGAGCGCGTGATCACACCAGTTATCCGGAACAGCTGGTGATCTCATGCATGCTTCAGTGTTGCTTGCCTTGAAGCGAGCATAAAAAAAGGCATTTAGCTCATCTGGTAGGCTCGCGCCACTGGGCAGCTCGCGGCTGGGTTTCTCATTATAGTCCGTAATAGTTTGCAAGCACTGCCACATCCTACGAGCGTCAGAGCCGGTGCAGTAGGATTCAATCTTTGTCCTGTATTGACGCTTTGCCTGTTCGATGGTTCACATGAGGGCAAAGCGGGATTTCTTGTAAGAGTCCGGATTAGTGTCCCGCTCCTTGAAAGCGGCAGCTCTAGCCTTTACCTCGGTGCGGATGTGGCCTGTAATCCATGGCTTCTAGTCTGGAATATGTACGTAAGGTCACTGTGAGGACGATGTCGTCAATGCACTTGTTGATGAAGCCAGTGACTGAGGCGGTATACCCCTCAATGCCTTTGGATGAATCCCAGAACATATTCCAGTCTGTGCTAACAAAACAGTCCTGTATCGTAGCATCCACGTCCATATAGAGTGAGTCACTGGTACTTCCTGCTTTTGTTTTTGCTTGTAAGCAGGAATCAGGAGGATAAAATTATGGTCAGATTTGCCAAATGGAGGGCGAGGGAGATCTTTGTACACGTCTCTGTGTGTGGAGTAAAGGTGGTCTACAGTTTTTCCCCCCTTCGGTTTGCACGTGACATGCTGGTACAAATTAGGTAAACCGGGTTTAAGTATCCATGCACTAAAGTCCGCGGCCACTAGGAGCGCCGCTTCTGGATGAGCATTTTCTTGTTTTCTTATGGCCTTATACAGCTCGTTGAGTGCGGTCTTAGTGCCAGCATCAGTTTGTGGTGGTAAATAGACGGCTATGAATAATATAGATGAAAACTCTTGGTAGATAGTGTGGTCTACAGCTTATCATGAGGTACTCTACCTCATGCGAGCAATACGTTGAGACTTCTTTAATATTAGACATTACGCATCAGCTGCTATTGACAAATAGACACACAACTTACCAGACGTAGCTGCTCTGTCCTGCCGCAACTTTATGTACAAAATAAGTTCAACAATGCGGGGGGGGGGGAAATAAAAATAGCAGTTGGGTAGGAGCCTGTAAAACGGCAGCCACCCCTTCCAGCGCCATTATCAATGTAGACCAATAAGTTTATTTCAACAACCTATTTAATACCAATGTTTGTACCTTATTTTTACGGTTGCTTTTATAATTATGTATGTTTATGACTTTATTATTATGATTTTGTCTCTTTTCCCAGCCATAGGCAAGAGATGGGTTGGTGGGGTTGTGGGTAGATGGAAAATTGGTTGAGGTTAAAAGTGGGTGGGTAATTAAAAAAATCCTGTAGGATGAATGTGGGAATAATTGTGAAAACATAGCATTTTTTTGTTTTGGTTTTATTTGGGGGTTTGTGTGTACGTGCTAGAGGTCAACCGAGGTGCTCGGCCATGGAAACCTATTTCTCGAAGCGCCCGATGAACAGTTATTGTGTTGACGTTACACCCAGAAGCAGTTTGGAACTTGGTAATGAGTGTTGCAACTGAAGACAGACGATTTTTACGCGCTGTGCAGATCAGCACTCGGCGGTCCCGTTCTGTGAGCTTGTGTGGCCTATCACTTCACGGCTGAGCCATTGTTGCTCCTAGACGTTTCCACTTCACAATAACAGCATTTACAGTTGACCAGGGCAGCCATTTAACAAACTGACTTGTTGGAAAGGTGGCATCCTATGACGGTGCCACGTTGAAAAGTCACTGAGCTCTTCAGTAAGGCCATTCTACTGCCAATATTTGTCTATGGAGATAGCATGTGCTCGATTTTATACACCTGTCAGCAAAGGGTTTGGCTGAAATAGCCGTATCCAATCATTTGAAGGGATGTCCACATACTTTTGTATATATAGTGTATTACATGTTAAAAAGGTGGACCTTGTATAATTTATTGCAATGGTCATAAACTGTACAGCACAAGTGGAGAAGGAATCTGAGAAAATGTGCATCATTGTGAGTGCGGCTAAATGTTTTTGGACATTGTGATTTCAGAGCCGAGGCCTTCGAAGGAATCCTGCTGACGACTGTTCCACCCTCACAAGACCCTGTGTAGGGATTGTGTGTTTTGGTTTGGACTGGGACTGAAGGAGTTGGATGGGTTTTGTTTGAAGAAATGGCCCACCGCCTCCTTTCCCCCGCAATGGATAAAAAATGACTACTCCGTACAGCAGGTGGCGGCAATACACCTTATATGTTGTAGTCTGCCAATAAGACTCAAATGATAAAAGACGCAAGCACAGTTAGAACAATGAGACAGATCTTTCACTGGATGTGTAGCATCCGGCTGGCATTACCGCTCACCACCAAATATGGTGACGAGAGGAAACCATGGAGCGAGGTGGATTTTGGACGACATTCTGGAAATGTTCTCATCGACGAATCGTCTGATCTCAATACAGTTCTCTGTTCACAAAACTAGAATGTATTACGAAGAGAGTGGACTAAGTTTTGTAAACTATTGCCTTTGCCGAAGTAAAAAAATTAAAAAGGTGTTGTTTAGGAGGAGTGCGAGGGCGAATTGAGTTATTGCACACGCGCACTTCAGAGTAGGAGGTGCCAAACAGAAATATACAAATACACGATAGAACGTGCCAATAGGATCATGCTTTGCCCACTTCCTTGCTTGTTCTGCTTTTTATGATTCATGCTCCCATTGGAAACAACAGGCTGTGGTGGGGAGCAATGGCGGAAGCATTGTGTGATTCTGTGGGCGCGAGTAAAATTGGTGAGAATGAGAGTGGACGACGGTGAAGAGTGGAGTAAAAAGGCCCCAAGTTGGAAATGAGCAGAAGTTTGTTGGAGTGCGATTCACCAGCATGTTTTTTTGGGGTGACACGTTTGCGTTCTCAAAGATGGTGAAGGACGAATTGGGAAAAGTGGAGTATAGAGTGACCAGGAGCGGTATGATGTTGGTATGATGTTGATTTTGTGTGTCAAAATTAGCTATGATTTTCTGAGTAGGGCACCGATTAAAAGGTGTCATCTCTGGTGTCTCCTTGGACAGAGGCTTCATCGTTTAGGGAGAACATGCCAGGAGTGGTAGACGCATGTCGCGTGACCCGAATGATACACCGGAAGAAGGTGGAAAGTCTATCGGCTTTACTGTTGTTTGAAGAAGTGATTATCCCGACTCAAGTAAAACTTATGTGAGATATGCGGTGAGACCGTATGTACAAAAACCACTGCAGTGTTACAATTGTAAAAGGTTTGCAGAAGGAATACATGTAAATTGGTGAAGATTCTGAGAAAGCATGGTGCTGCAATTGTGGTGGGAACCACATTCCCAAGTTCCTGGAGTGCCCAGTTAGGGTGAAGGAGGTCGCAGTATCTAGGATCAGGGCTTGCTCCAGCAGTTCTCCTTTGTGAAGGCAGTACAAATAGCTGAAGGAGCGAGTGGAGATTAAATGGTAGTGGATGCCCCACAGCCTGTAGTGAGATGGTGTTCATCAGAGGGATCCTGAAATACTAATAGTTGCATTTTTGCGCAATCGATCAATTGCACTGGACAAACTAATATATAAAAAATATATGAAACTAGGCATCATTGTTAAGGTGGCAAAAATATGTTGGGATCTCCAGGACCTCAGGACTGAAACGGTGCAGGGAATATTGAATGAAGATGTTCCCCCCTCTCAGGCTCCCGAGCATGTGTAGGGATCTGAGTACACATTTGAGTCTGACTGAAGGAGTACATTTTTTCCTTTTAGAATACTAGGAGTATGTTTTATTTTCACCTATTATTTCTGTTTTAAAGTTTCTCCGTTTTCAACCTATCCAGTAGGTGCCGGCATGCACATCTAATACTTGTTTGCGAATCACCATAATAGCATGGAAGAAGATGACAGGCGGTGGTCTATCTTGGGTTATTTAAAATATATATTTGCCACAAGTGTGGTAACCAAGTTAATCCGTGTGTTTCACTCACCTTTCTGGCCAGCAGGCTTTTCCTCCTCATGCCACAAGCCTCTAGCTGCAGTCTCCCTCTCAAAGCCAGTTCGATGAGCATACAACCTCGGAGACCAGAAGAAATGCAGTCATTCCAGAATGAAGTGTAGCCCTGTTGGAGAAAAAAAAAGTCAAGCATTTGGTGAATACTTCACACGATGACACGTCCTGGTTAAATTAAGCAAACATCCTGCTGATGACATAAGTGACACGCACAAAGTGACACGTTTGAAAACCTTATACCGCGTCAAAACAACTGGGAACTCGGAAATCTCCAACTTCGGAGAGTTCAAGACAACTGGGAACTCTGGAAAAAAACGAGTTTCGAATGGAAAAAAATAGTTTTCGACGGTCATTCAACTCGGAAATTCGGGCATTTTTCTAGAACTCCGACTTCCCGACCTGAAGATCACTGACGTTATGATTTTACCTCGTTCCCGCCCCCAAGTTCCCAGTTGTATTGAAAGCACTATTAGTTTGCAATGTTGAATAGGCATATGACATGACGGTAAAGCTAGCTAACGTAGGAAAAGCGCATTAGCTTAGCTAGCTATGTTAGCACATAACGTAAGCTGGTTGGAACGTAAACAAACAGCTACTGTAGCTAGCTAACGTTATAGCAACATGCTAACGACGATAACTAACACCATACCTCTCGATCTTTCAATCCCAATAGCAACACTTCTTCCATCAACGTCAGTCGAGTTTCTTTGGAGTCTCCTTTCTCATCCTCTTCCTCTTGACGTGGCTCGTAGTCCTCATCATCGGACCCCCTCTCCTTGTCGACAGCTGCATTGCGAGAGGCCTCGGTCCTCCTCTGCACCAGGCCCGAACTTCGCTGTGTTAGGGAAGTCATACTCTGGATGCACGTCCCAACAACAGGTAAATACAAATTATTTGGTATCTCCTGACGGTTTTAGTGTTTCCGATGCATAAATAAACCCGGTTGATCGTAAAATTGGGTGTATATCAAATGAATATTCGAATACCTACAACAGCAAACCTGCAACAGATTTCCACTTCAACACTTTCCACTTCCTGATCCAATATGGCGACACGTGATGACTGGATACACGTGATGACGTCAGATGAGGATATGCCTCTCTCTTTCTCTCTCTCACACACACAAGGTATAAACATGGTTGAGTGGGCATACTTAAATCCATAGACTATTGTAGGTTGTAATATATTATGTTGATTGTACAGGCAGTAGGTCCTTGTTTTTAATGTTGTGATGCAAACTCCAATTGCCTTCTGACCTCTCAACATTTGGCAAAACATGTATTACTGATGCATTCACTCATGTCCTTTTCTTCTTATAGTTCCATTCATGCAGTCTAATTGAGAAGCACCTCCGTCTGATGAGAGAAGAAGACTTGTCATAATCCCTCCACAGTAAACAAGATTCATTCAGACGGATCTGTTGCAAAACATTTCTTAAACGGAATCAAATGGAACGAAGTGAGGAGGGACCTACCTGAATTTGACTTCCATTTGGTTCTTAAACGGTTTCCGTTTCAACTCCTCTTAAGTGTATTCCGGCTCAAATGAATAGGGCTGTATGTCCCTATGTAAAAAAACAACAACATCCAAAACATTTTTGTCCTCCGTCAGTTTTTACAAAGCCAGGTTAAATGTGTCAACCTAGATGTCCTGCAATGGCTCTATTGAACAAGGACAACTATAGCTACTTGCTGCTAGGAGGCGTGATTGCGCAATCGGCAAAACACAAAGGTCACAATGATTGCTACAAAACATAAATGTTTTGATCAGACAACAGGTTCAATCAACCAATGACACCAACCAATGTGTGTGTGTGTGGCCTGCAAATCTGAAACAGCGTTGATCTTTATTGCTCTCTGTTGGGGAACACGAACCTTCATGTTTTTCTTCTTTGGGAAATAACAGGACGAAATACACATTCAGTCTGCCCGCTAAGTCATCTGTGTGTAATACATAATTCATACCACAAGATGGCAGACTAAAAGCAAATAATAAGATGATACCTTTTCAATTACTTGCTGTACTGATACTGGTAGCACTGTTGTTGTAGAAGCTGTTAGTAGTTGTAGTCATAGCATTTTATCTTTTCACCTGTTTCTCTTCTACTAGCCAGAAAAACGAACATGTGAAATTAAACTTTTGACATACCAATCTAAAAAGGAAATGTATTTGATTTTCAGTACAAAAAACAACTCTGGAAATTGCTCCCTGATATATCCCATTTATTTCCCCTGCAAATAGAGATGTGCTAGTCTTGGTCTTAATCACATCAGTTTGGGAACATCAGGGAATCAACAAGTAGCAACATATATGCCACATGGCTTCGAGTGGCACAGTGGTCTAAGGCACTGCATCTTGAGGCGTCACTACAGACACCCTGGTTCAAATCCAGGCTGTATCACAACCGGCTGTGATTGGGAGTCCCATAGGGCGGTGCACAATTGGCCCAGGGTCGTCCGGGTTTGGCTGGTGTAGGCCGTCGTTGTAAATAAGAATTTGTTCTTAACTGACTTGCCTAGTTAAATAAAGGTAAAAACATGTATAAATGGCCCTTGATTCCCATTGTGAGCAGAAAAGCTGCCCTTTCGTGCTCACAGTGAAATGAGAGAGCTTCAGCACTCCTGTGAGAAAACGGTGGAGAAGCTTTGGCCCAGTATTAAAATACACTCTCAATTCCCAGCTTTCAGAAAGAATTTCTGGAAACGAAAACTGTGTTTTAGGGACATGAGGATGATGAGAATGAATGTTTCTTTTTCTTTTCATGTACAGCAAATTCTCCAGCGTTAAATCAACACAGAATGTTGGAACACCGAAGGTGTGGACCCATATAGACGTTGCAACAGTGTTGAATTAACACACTGCTTGGTGTAAAGCCCTATTTCCCAGAGTGCCATGCCTTTCGAGTGAATTGTAGTTACCACCCATGACTGTATTTGTCAGTGACAGAGATGGTTATTGCATTCATCTATTTTCAGTCCTAGGGACTTCACCCAGTGAAATCCTGAGCTAATATATCATCATTAAAATGTCATTGTTTAACACAATACAATATGCATTTCTTAAGGCAGGGGTATTCAACTCTTACCCTACGAGGGATGGAAACTGCTGGTATTCTGTTCTACCTAATTAATTGCACACACCTGGTGTCCCAGGGGAACAATGAAAAAAATGCAGTGGAACTGGCTTCGAGGTCCAGAGTTGAGTTTGATAAGCCTTATAAGTCTTATTTTGAGGGCCTACACTCTAAACATAACAATTCACTCTGTAAGTGTTGAATTAACACTCACTGGTCTAAAATAACCACAGTGTTTCCATCATGCTCTATTGCAGGTTCATTTTAACAATTGATTGTTTTAATATCTATGTTTTTGCATGTACATTGATTGATTAATTAATCTTATGATTCTCAAATATAAATGACAAACATTTTCTAAACTAATCCAATCTGTTACTTGTACTTATTGCTCCCATTACTGAAATGGTTGTTCCAGTTTAGATGCTTTAGGTAGTCTAATAATTCAGTCTTTCCAACCCAGGCAGTCATTCCGAATCCACGTGATTAAAACTATATGTTAGATATCCCCACTCCGGCTGGATTCCACTTGGAATTAACATCACTTTGCAAGCCAGCTTAATGTCACAGGTTGTGTCAATAACCTGAAATGTTGGTTGTTTGGGTTACCCAAACATGGGTAAATGTAACCATCAATTGAGGTTTTATTCACTTTCATGCTGGGTTGAACGAGCAGCTATTTAAAAAAAATGTAATCCATAGATTGTTTTCAAGAGGCATGGCTTATTAGAGGCATGGCTTTTATATAGTTACCTTTGGCCACCCGTGAGAGTAAATGTCAATCCTGTTAAGTTTGTACACTGCAATGTTACATTTCACTTGAATATTATTGCACATTACATATAATATATTTACATATTGCAACAAAGTGGTTAGTATCACATTGGAATTTGCAAAGGCTTTTAAGGAACACATACACTTCTGTAAAAGGTCATTTTATTTGGCTATTCCAAAATGTATTATAGTTTAAAATGTTCTACAAATTAAAATTCAAACCATCATTCATTAAAACAATAAAACAAAAGCAGTCAATTAATAAAAAAATAATCTGAAAGAAATGTCAGTCTATCCAGTCAGTCAATCAGTCAGTCAGTCCACAATGTGTCTTTGTGATGGGGGAGGGGAATGGGTGGGTTCTGGGCTGGCAGTTGCTAAAATAAATTGGCAGTTGTGGTAGTTCGGTGCTGTGTCCAGGGTTGGTGCTGGCGTTGGGGCCGAGACTGGAGTCCAAGGGTTGTTGCTGAGTCTGGTGCTAGGGACAAAAAATAGGAACCGGGAACTGGGGCTGCTGCAGGTGCTTGGTCGGGATCTGAGTCTGTACAGGGGAGGAAGGACAACCTGAGGAGCAAGCAGACACACCTGGAAGCACAAGACCCGGAGGTCAGTGGTGATACTCCCCTGTGGTATGCTCGCTCCAGGCATAGGTCTAGAGCTTTAGTCCTTCCTCCGCGCCTCTTTTGGTGTGGTGATGAATGGTTCCTGGTTCTGGTGTGGTTCTGTGAGAGCGAGGAAGGGGGAAAGGGATGGAGAGGGAGAAGGGGGATGGGTATGTCCATTGGCCTGGGCTGGTTGGTGTTAGGGCAGCAGCGATGCGGCAGCAAGGCTGGACGCTGGAAGCTGGAAGAGAGGGAGCAAACAGGGCCCAGACTCACCTGGCCAAGGAGCACTCACAAATAGTTGGTAGGTGTGTTCAGTGGGAGTGCCTCCGTAGGGGCAGCTCTCTATACATACAATGAGCCATCTATAGATGGATTCCCTTGAGGGGAGGCAACCATGAACAGCCGTCTAGGGAAAAGTCTTCTGTTTGGAGTGTGTTGTCATGGTCATGATGATGGATTATTGGGGGGAGGTTGGTGTTGGCCATGTCATTGCATATTTGGATGAGGGCATATAGTGGGTTGTTTGTGTTAGGTGGTTATTGGCTGTTCCTTGGTCTTGGCATGCCTCCCCACTGACTGCCTGGTGAAACCCTGCACTGTCTTGGTGATGGTATGGGGATGCTGGGAGGGGTGAAGGTGGTTTGGAGGGTTTGAGAGGTCTGGACTGAGGCAGCCTGGTTTGATGCTGTGCGGGCTCAGGGGCCGGGAGGGATAAGGGGTGTGGGTCAGGTGCCATTTGCGGTGGGAGTGAGGACAGTAAGGGATAGGGAGGAGCGATCAGAGGGCATCTCAGTTTGGGTTCTGGGGTAGTCTTCTGGTCTGGTCTCTTGTTGGTCTTTTCTGTTTGGTAAATGTAGTCCAATTTGGGTCATCGTCGTCATCTAAGAACTGGAGTTGTGTGGTCAGGGGGTCTTCCGGTTGTATGACCTCTCTCGAAACCAGCTCCTCTTTGACCAGGGGTTTGGAGGGGGTGGAGGTGGCAAGGAAGGGATTTGTTGGGACTGTAACGGTGGAGGGGCCAGCAGGGGTGGGGGCTGTGTCTGGGGCGTCTAGTGTGGTGACAGGGATGAGGGCCGTTTTTGAGACATCTTGGGTGATTGGTTGGGTGTTGCCTGTGGAAAGGTCTGGGTCTTCGTTGTTGTTGTCTGATGGAGGGAGCTGGGGAATGGTGGGTTTGGGATTTGGGTTGATGACGTTGATGTTGGCACTTGCTCTGCTGGCGTAGGAACTGGGGAAGGTTCTGATGAAATGGCCCCCTTTTCCTCACAGGTTGCAGGGGCGTGTGGAGGTACAGTCTGAGGTAGGGTGGTTGTCTTTACAGATCTAGCAGATGATGGCTGTGCAGGCTGCGGCCAGAAGGCCCAGTTGGCTGAGGGGAGACGACGGGCTGCAGGCCAAGGGTAGAGGGCTAGAGGGCTGCAGTCCGTCGTCTCCCCTCAGGTAGCTGGTCCGTTGCCTGGTCTGGATTCTGGGGGGGTTCCGGGTGATCCCTGGACTGGGGAGTCAGTTGCGGTCAAGCCACTGTTACCCTTCCATCATCCCCAGTCCTTCAGGCTTTCCCGGACTTTTCCGCTGGACCAGAAAGGCAGCGCCAGCTGTGGTCAAGCCACTGTTACTGTTGCTGCCTCCTGGTTCATGCAAAGGAAATGATAAAAGAGAAAGAGAGTAGAGAAAAGGACACAACCAAAGAAAATATCCACCAAACAGTGTTGGGCATAATGACGAAAAACCAGCACCAGCTAACATTTCTGTAAGCTTTATTAAAGCTACAAAAGTATTGGTGTTCACCCATTACACGGGATAACAATTCAACAGAACAGTTTAACTAGAGTGACATTTACTCTCACGGGTGGCCAAAAATAACTTCCCCTTAAGCTATGCCCCTACTAAGCCACGCCTCCAGTCTTCTGATCTGACCCGCTGGGTCATATCTCAATAACCCAGCATCAACAAACCAACCTTGCTCTTTAAAAAAAATTATAATAAAATAAGTGGCCCAATGCCTACAACATGGCAGTTTTTTGTATTTAAAAAAAAATACAATAGAAACAACCATGAATAAAAGTACTTTTTCTTGTAAAACATCCAATCTGTAAAAGCCATTTAAAATGTGTACGAATGATTTAACAAAAGTAAAACATTTTTAAGACATGAAAACATATAAAAAAGTAACTTTGTTTAAAAGCTGTCTAGTCCTTTGTACAGGAATGGGGTGAGTCCTTATCAAACTCGCCTCCTCCTGCTCTTCCGAATCAATAACCGTCCTGTCCTTCAGGGGCCAGAGGAGGTCCCTCCCCTAGGTGCATCGCCCTAGGCGCCGCAGCGCTGTCAGGCCGTGGCCGCCTGGACCTTGGGTCATCCAAACAACCCAGTATTTTTTAGTGTAAGCCCTCAAAAGAAGAACTGAAAATGGATGAATGCAACAGCCATGTCTCTGTCACTAACAAATTCAGTCATGGGTGATAAACTCTACATTTCACCTGAAAGGCAACACACTCTGGGAAATATGCAAATAAAGCTTTACACCTAGCATAATGTTAATTCAACACTTCAGTGTACATACGGGTCCACATTTTCAGTGTTCGTTTAACACTGAGGAATTTGCTGTGTGAGAAAGAGTTGGCTAAAACATTCATATGTTTATTTTAACTAGGCAAGTCAGTTAAGAACTAATTCTTATTTACAATGACAGCCTACCCCAGCAGAAGCCCAGACAACACTGGGCCAATTGTGCACCGCCCTATGGGACTCCCAATCACGGCCAGATGTGATGCAGCCTGGATTTGAACCAGGGATTGCAGTGACACCTCTTGCACTGAGTTGCAGTGCCTTAGACTGACTGCTGTGCTACTCGGGAGTAGAGATATACCTCTGTTAATTAAAACAATCTCATTAGAAACCACTTCTAAGATCCTATCATCACGCCTTAGTTCAGTTCCAAGACTGTTTCACCCACGTCTGCAGTCAGAGTCAAAGCTGAAGCAGCTGTGTTGTACAATGGGGAGGCCCATTGGCTGAGAGAAGCCTCAGAAGCTCTCAAAGAAATTATCCCCAAAAGGTATTGAACTATGTCCAGCTTAGACAAAACGCCTCCTGTAGACAATCTCAGCCAAAGCGCATGCAGCTCGTCTCTCTGACCATGTAAGTAACATATTTGCACACTATCCAAGATGACAAGATACACAAGCAATGCTCTCTGGAGAGAATCTGTTATATGTAGGAGTAGCAGCCTATGTCCCAAAGGGCAGCCTTATTCCCTATATTTTGACCAAGGCCCATAGGGTTATTTTCAAAAGTAGTGCACTATATAGGGAATAGGGTGACATTTGAGACACCGAATCTGACTCCTAGCTTTATCTTCACACACAAAAAAAGCCAACTGTTGGAAACTGAAATTGTTGACAGTTTCTATATTTGCAGCAGGTATTAATCAGAGGAGGCTGATGGGAGCAGCTGTAGAAGGATGGGCTCATTGTAATGGCTGGAATGGAATTAATGGAACTATTTCAAACACATATACAATGAACCTGTCCTCCTATACAATAAACCTGTCCTGCTATACAATGAACCTGTCCTCCTATACAATGAACCTGTCCTCCTATACAACGAACCTGTCCTCCTATACAACGAACCTGTTCTCCTATACAATGAACCTGTCCTATACAATGAACCTGTCCTGCTATACAACGAACCTGTCCTCCTATACAATGGAGGACAGGTTCAAACTATCTCCGAGAATATATATGATCGTTTACAATCTATTTTTGAATGAGATAATAACAAGGTCCTAGGCATTCTTCTCCAAAACGATTGTTTGGCTTGTACGTATGACTCAATAAAAGCGAAGCACCATTTTTCACTGCACATTTTTGCTTGCTGAACCAGAGTTCCATAGCCTGACAAGAGCCTTCAATCACTCTCTGGGGTTTTAAGAGAGCCACACTCATAACTGAGCCATTTCCTGTCTCTTGAGTAGGCGAGAGGGGGTGACCTGGACCCCCAGACCCAACACCCAGAGCCCAGGGCTCAGGGCCCGCAGTGCACCCCTCTTTTAAGTCAACACCCCCACACTGAGAAACAGGGGTGTCATTTTCCAGAACAGGAGAAAAGAACCCAACTGCAGAAAGGAAATATCTGAATAGTTCACACAGATCACTGAGGTCACAGGATGTGTCTTACATAGAATTAATAGGTGTCAGAAAAATGCCATCATCTTTAAAAGGTCATTATATTGCTCAATTTGAAAAGCCCAGTGAGGAGATCTAAGTGAATAGAGGACTGAGAAAAAGCAGAATCACCGTTTATGGTCTGTGGAACTCTCCAATGACTTCCCAAAGACGTTTCTTGCTCCCTGTTACAGTGATAGAGATGTGGGCTATTCTCTAGTAAAGGTGCATGGAAACATCTGAGATCTGAGACGAGAGAATTAGTGCCCAATCTATCCATATCCAGGAGTTCGTTTCTCTCTACAGGATTCAGTTACTTGGCTGATCTTGCAGAACGTTGGTCTGGTGGTGTGAACTTGACACGCACAGTGAAACAGAAGCCTGTTGGTTTTCTGCTGCTGTGGCTCAATCATGGTCCTATTATGGTAAGAGTCGAGGACGCATTATTGTTAATATGCTGAGTCCACGTTCCGGATGGACTTAATAAGGCCCTGCCATCGCTTCACTACCATGGCACTGAAAAACTAGACAAATGAGAAAACTAGGAGAATGAGAGAGAGAGGGAGGTGGGGGGAGAGTAGATTGAGTTGAATTGAGTGAATGAGAAAGATGTAGAGAGAGAGAGAGGAGAAGAACGAGGAACGAAAGAAAGCGATGGCACGTTTCAACATCTGCTCTTTGCCTTGACAATGGTAGGGAGTGGGGTTCTGTAGCTTCCCATCGGTAGACTGTACTGTACCATAACAATAACGTTATGGGGAATTGGGAGGGAGAGACAACAATAACACTGATGCAATCTCTACTCATGGCCATTCAGTAAGAGGAAGTCACTTAGTCCATCGGTGTTTGTTTGAATGTTATGTCATTGTGACTTTTCATATCGGTGTTAAGTGTTACATTCATTCAGGCGATACTGATTGTCCAACAATATGATCGTCATCTTCTCCCATGCTTAACCAGAGCATGATTTCCTCCAGGGTTGGGATCAATTCCATTTCAAAAGCAAATTCCTTTATCTCATTTCCACATTTTTTTCACATTGAAAATCATTGAAGAGAATTTGAATTTGAATTTCAGTGCACTTCCTGAATTGCCTGGAATTTAAATGGGATTTGACCCTAACCATGGTTTTCTCCATAGCATTCAAGCCTTTAATGGTATGTAGTTCTTAAAAATTCTCAAGACTGGAACAAATTCTCAAGGCAAAAGAAAACATATGCTACACCTTGGAATATCTCCAGAATATCAGACTGTTTGTTTGGTTTCATTCTCACTTGGGGAGGAGGGGTAGCCTTTTTGTTCAGCGTAAGTAGGCTACTGTGCGGCTTGCGGCTTGCTGCCAAACACTGAACAGTGAACTACATGATCCTCCCTTTCCTCCAGCCCCAGGGGATCTGCTCAGGAAACACTTAACAATAGAACCCCACCGCCTCCAAAACCCTTCTGAAACCCTTCCCACTCTGCTTTGAAGAAAGGGAGAGAAACCTACATACAGGCCCCTGTGGGCTAGCATTCAGTCACTTCATAAGAAGTCACGTGTTCTATTCTCTATTACCTCTCTACTAATAAGGTTGCCGACTTTCTATCCCTCTCCCAGATTTTAGTGCAAGCATGGGCTGGAGGGAGTTGGGAGTTTCCGTCAATGCTAAATCCATGACAGTGAGTGTGCAAATGTGTCTCAAACAAGAAGGCTAGCACTCAGTCCCTTTATAAACTGCAATAGAGCATGCTGGGAATATGATAATGATGAGTGTGATTTTGCAGATCAGTTTGACCGGCTAGCTAGGTCATGCTGGACCAGTATACACAAAAAGTTATCGAGGGGTTCGTTGTCAGGAGTGAGGGCAATACAGCATGTGTAACACATTTTTTGGCATATCAGGAAGGGTTCTTTACTGCTGTGATGGTTGTGAAGAATCATCCTGTTCTTTCCCTCTCCACCATGTTTTCCTTTTATCGATTAAATGCTACACTGTTAAAAAGTTCCTGTAAATTTACGAGACACTACAGGCTAGTGGTTGCAGTGAAAGTATGGTAAATTAAGGTGTTATTGCTGTAAAAGGACAGTATGCTGCTGAATGCTGGTTACTTGAAAATATGCCTCACTTGAGATTATGAACTCACAACCTCTTGGTTGATAATAACCGGAAATTCCGCTTACGCCAACATGTCTCTGGGCATGACAGAGATTGCATAGTGACTATGCATAGATAATAAACAGTGAGTAGCAGCAGTGTACAAAACAAATGGAATAGGGGATCTGCAAACCATTTTGCAGATCCCCCATTGTTGTCATTTTTCCCAGCATGCTCTATTGCAGTTAGATCTTTAGAATTGTTTGTTTCAATAGCTGTGTTTTTGCATGTTCATTGATTGATTAATTAATCAATTCATTTATCTACACAAATATAAATGACATAACATTTTCTACACTAATCCAATCTGTTAGTCGGGTTTATTGCACCCATTACTGAAATAGTTGTTCCAGTTTAGAAGGGTTAGATAGTCTCATTCATTCACCTTTCAAACCCTGGCAGTTATTCTGAATGCAGATTGTGGGACTTCACTCTGGCTGGATTCCATTAGGATTTACATGTCACTTTTCAAGCCAGCATAATGTGACTTGATGCTGGTTTTGCTTATGCTGGTCACCAGTGTTAAAAATACAGTGAATGCTGGTCACCCGCAAAAACACAATGAAGGCTATTCTTCTAGCATAACCAGCTAGACCATGCTGGTCAGACTAACTTGACCAGCTAGACCATGCTGGTCAGATCAGCTTGACCAGCATCCAACCAGCATTGACAAGCATGGAACATCATAGACCATTATGGACTAGCTTGACATTTATGCTGGTCTATGCTGTTTCTTTTAGCAAGTTCATTCTCTACGCTTCTCCTGAAGTATTGAGTTCTACCGAAGTATGACTGATTCCCTGTCACGAATTTACAGTGAACACATTGGATTGGTGTAATTATTGGCTGGAGGTGGAGTTTCCACCATTGGGAAACCATGAGAGGGAGCACACTTCAGGAGAAGTCTAGAGGATCTGGAATGCACCCTCATCTACAAAACAGAGGAGTCACTGCCAGCCCTTTTGAGTTTTGAGTCTCTCCCAGACAAAGTCGTTAGGGTATATCAGTTATCCCGTTTAAGCTTTTGCGCAGAATCCGCTGTGCTGTTTTAGGTGCAATGTTTATAGTCACGTTGCAGCAGTGTGCAGGAGGGAGATTCCAAGTTGTGGGAAGTGTGCAGGAGGACATGGGACAGAGGACTGTGCCGTTTCGGTGGATGTGTATCAACTGTAGGGGTGCTCATGTCGCTGGGGGACGGAAGTATTGTGTGCGAGAGAGGCAGCTTGACGTGGCCAGAGTCTGAGTAGTGCAGAGGGTGTCGCATGGTGAGTCAGTGAAGAAAGGGGAGGAGGATGGGTCAAGGGTGAGGGTTCCTGAGAGGATCCCGGTGAGTAGTAGATTTGTGCCAGCACAGAGAGATAGGGCAACGAGTGAGTTATGCTTCAGTGAGGTGGGCTTCTTTTCGCATTCATAGCAATGGTGATCAACTGTACAGCAGAAATGGAACGTAAATAGATGGTTGTGGTGGCAGCTGCAGACAAGTATTTGGTCATACGAGATTTGACGTCAGAAGAGTTCCAGGGTGTGTTGAGGGGTGGTGTCCCGTCCTCCCAGGCCGTTGGCATGGTGCAGGAGCAGACAGGGTCAAAGTAGTGGAATGGGGCGGTGGATTTTAATGAGTGTAGGTGGTAGCAGCAGAGAAGCACCTGGGTGTACGAGATTTTACTGCAGAAGAGTTAATGGGGTGGTGATTTTTATTTTTGATGAAATAGTGGTATATAGGTGTAGGGTTAGTTGGTGGTGCAATTTGTCCCTTTTAGGAACAGGAATAATGAAGAGAATTGAATCTAGGTTAGCTGTGACTGGCCTCACACTTTAGTACAGTAGGTGGCGCTGTATGCACCTTTGAGTTGGATGCGATCCGCCAACCCAACCCCATAGAAGATGAAGATAAAGAACCTAACTTACGCTCAACCTAGACCTGCTTGCTAAACCAAAAAGACAGTCAATGAAAACCAGTGACAGATGATACAATGAGAACAGAACTACAGTGCTAAGGATAAGCCAGTCTTGTTCTATTTCATCTCGACCATGATTACTCTGCCTTTGGCCGCCTTCTATCCACGGTGAACCTGCCCTCCGGCCTATAGGCTATCTATCAATGGTCAAAGGCTAACTTGTGTTTCAATCTGAAATGAAAGTGTTTGGAGGTTAGAAGTCAATTTAGCAGCTTCTACAACATGGTTCAACTCCCCATCACCGGAGAGCAATATCGCAGACACTTGAGGAGATTTGACTCCCCTGAAGTGTATCAATTCGAATGACACACAGAGCCCTGGGTAGATTGAACTCACTATGGTCAAAGGAAATGTGTCAAACTAGAAGTAACTAAACGATAAAAGTACAGTTTAGACTGCCATACTGGTCCCGCATGAGAGATGTTGTTTGACAATCAAACGTGTCACAAAATGAAAGCAAGCAGCATCACTGGTCCTCTAGTTGTCGTTGTTGTTGATGCTGTCGGCTTTGTTGTTATCGCTGTGCTTTACAAAGGGCCACCCATGTCCACATTAATAATTGAAATGCTTTGCTGAAGGGAGTGTAGATCCTAGAAGCCTGACATTTGTTGGAATTGACCTTGTGCTCACAAGTCTGATCCCCGGACCACTTCGCTACAGCACTCTGGCATGCCATATGTCACACTTGGGACTTCTTCTGTTCAGAACTGCAGAGGGGCAGAATCTGATATCCTCCAATCCCACTGAGCGACGGAAATGTGCGGAATGTGATGTCACATGTGGTCGACTGGGAGTCGTAAAAAGAAAAGAGAAACAGTCTCTGAGTTCCTCAGACGATATTCTCACAGGACCACTGCTGGCATGCTGTAACCTGGGGAAAGCACTGCGGTGTAGCCTGGCATTCATTACAATTGTAATGGTTCACGCCACTTACTGAGGGAACACAACAAATTATTGCAGGAGCTGATTGAAAAAAAAAATAATTTACGGGCGCCGGTAGAAATAGCTTTCATAAAAACATAGAGTTCACTTTTGACTCTGCTTTTCAGGTCTAAGTTCACAATGTAGTGCATTGAATAACATAATGGCTTCTAACTTTTGAACTCTCCCTTCACAACAATACAGTTTAGCTCCATCAAATATGTCAACGGTGAACGGATCGCAGAGAACATATGTTTCACAACACCAAAAGTAACTGGACCACGGGAGAGAGGTCATGACCTTGCTGTGACCTCCAGATTTGAGCCATTGTTGACAGAGCCAAAAGGCCAGGGCACCCTGATGGCCTAGGCATGGTTGTGAAGACATGAGACGAGAGACGAGAGACTATGTTTGAGCCATTAAGAGAGAGAGACGAGAGACTATGTTTGAGCCATTAAGAGAGAGAGACGAGAGACGATGTTTGAGCCATTAAGAGAGACGAGACGAGAAGACGATGTTTTAGGCCATTAAGAGAGAGAGACGAGAGACGATGTTTGAGCCATTAAGAGAGAGAGACGAGAGACGATGTTTGAGCCATTAAGAGAGAGAGACGATGTTTGAGCCATTAAGAGAGAGAGACGAGAGACGATGTTTGAGCCATTGTTGACAGAGCCAAAAGGCCAGACCACCCTGATGGCCTAGGCATGGCCATTAGGCCAGAAGGGAAGATAGGGCATCCAGGGGCCTCAGGAAGGTACATGGGGGAACCAGAGTGTTTACATGGCCCTAAGTGGCCAAGATAAGGTTGTGTCTCATCAAACACAGAAAATTTTAAGTTTCAAAGTTTATTCACCACGTACACAGGATACAACAGGTGTAAAACAGCACATTAAAATTCTTACCTAGAGAACTCTTTCCCAACAATGCAGTGACAATAATAATAATAGAAAATATAATAAAAAAATATCAATAATAATAGAAAATAATCTCTGGAAGTACGATATAGGTTAAAGAAACATGAAAAATGTGAGTATATACAGGTCAGTGCCAGTACCTTATTCAATGTGCAGTGGTACTGGAGTGGTTGATGTACACTCTTAGAAAAAAGGGTTCCAAAAGGGTTATTCGGCTGTCCTCGTAGGAGAACCCTTTTTAGTTCCAGGTAAAAAAGGGTTCTACCTGAAACCAAAATGGTTCTACCTTGAACCAAAAAGGGTTATTCAAAGGGTTCTCCTATGGGGACAGCCGAAGAACCCTTTTAGGTTCTAGACAGCACCTTGTGTAGGTTTATACATAAGCATGGAGGCTGGAGCCTTTGGCAATTTTTTGGGCCTTCTCAGACACCGCCTGACATGTATGTCCTGGATGGCTTGGATGTTGTCCCCCGTGATGTGCTGGGCAGTCCGCACCTCCCTCTGTAGGGCCTTCCGGTCAAGGGCGGTGGAGTTCTCATAAGAGACGGTGATAGAACTAGTCAGGATGCTCTTGACGGTGCAGCAGTTCCTGAGGATCTGAGGGGACATGCCAAATCTTTTCAGCCTTCTGAGGGAGAAGAGGCTCTGCCGTGTCTTCTTCAGGACTGTGCTGGTGTGAGAGGACCATGTTAAGTCCTCAGTGATGTGGATACTGATGAACCTGAAGCTATTGACCCTCTCCACTGCGGCCCCGTTGATGTGGATGGAGATGTGCACCCCCGTTTCCTGTAGTCCAAGATCAGCTCCTTGGGCTTGCTGATGGTGAGGGAGAGGTTGTTGTCCTAGCACCACATTGCCAGGTCTCTGACCTCCTCCCTGTAAGCTGTCTTGTCTAGGATCCAGTTGCAGAGGGAGATGTTCAGTCCCAGGGTCCCGAGCTTGGTGACGAGCTTGGAGGGCACTGTGGTCTTGAACACTGAGCTGTAGTCGATTATCACTATTCTCACATACTGTAGGTATTGCATGTCTCATAGAGTGATGTTGGTGATTCATTCCCTAAATTATGTTTCCTGTTTATTTTGTATGAACAGTGCGTTTTAAACAAACTGTCCAAATACCGTTCCTAAAGCACAAAGAGAGAAGTACAAAAGTGGGAGAAAAAAATAGATCTGGAAATAGTCTCAAAGGACATTCAGTAGGAATCTCTCTGCTTTATTTCATACTGAGTTGTCAGAACATAGTTTGAAGTCTTTACAATCCATGTCCCCTGTGCAGTAAAAGGTCAGTGACTCAACATTCACCTTGAGCTAAACAGGGTTTCCCTCGCTGTGCTATTCGCCTGTAACAGGGAGTGGATGGAGGGTTCCAACAACGGTCAGAGAGAGAGACACGAAAGCAGTAAATCAATTTTAAAAATGAATGAATAGACTCTGAGAAAGCAGACTTCTTACTGTCTTTTCTTCTCCCTTGTCATGACTAATGAGATTACTTGATTCAGAGAAGGAACTTCCTCTGCTCTATCTATCTTCCGTCTTCAGCCGTTCGCATTAACTGTGAGTTCATTGTTTTATGAGTGAGTTCCTGATTGACTTCTTCCGTCACAGGCTAGTATAATCGGCTATTAACTCACCACCAAATGACAGCTCAAAAGCTTTTCTTTGAAAATTAGATCATTGGTTTCTAAGAGTTTAACATGGGAATGGATGGGACCATTTATCATTTGGGGGTGAATATGTCAAGAGTTCATTGTAAACATATAACCATAAATAGCTCTAAAACAATAATCAAAGAGGAGCATTGGAGCATGTCTGTAAGTCAAAGTAGTTTAGAAAAAGATACCACTATCGAGTATGAAGAAAAGGATTTCATATAGTTCACATTCAAATTGTATCACTTAGATAATACAGATAAGGTGTGTGTATTTGGTATTCTCTCCAAATATCCATGAGATCTGGTTCTGGGTTCCAAAATGAGTATTTTGAGACTATGAAAACAACACAGAGTTTAGTGTTAAGTGGTGAGTTAAATGGCGAGATGCACATAGACTATATCAAACAAAAGTATGTGGACACCTCGTCAAATTAGTGGATTCGGCTATTTTAGCCACACCCGTTGCAGACAGCTGTATAAAACTGAGCACACAGCCATTCAATCTCCATAGACAAACATTGGCTGTAGAATGGCCTTACTGAAAAGTCCAGTGACTTTCAATGTGGCACCGTCATAGGATGCCACCTTTCCAACAAGTCAGTTCATAAAGTTTCTCCCCTGCTAGAGCTGCCCCGGTCAGCTGTAAGTGCTGTTATTGTGAAGTGGAAACGTCTAGGAGCAACAACGGCTCAGCCACGAAGTGGTAGGCCACACAAGCTCACAGACTGGGACCGTCCGAGAGCTGAGGCACGGAGAACGTAAAAATCGTCTGTCCTCGGTTGCGACACTCACTACCGAGTTCCAAACTGGCAGTGGAATAACTACACTGTTTGTCGGAAGCTTCATGAAATGGGTTTCCATGGCCAAGCAGGCGCACACAAGCCTAAGATCACCATGCGCAATGCCAAGTGTCGGCTGGATGGCGTAACCTCAACTAACCTGTACCACCGCACATTGACTCGGTACTGGTACCCCCTGTTTTTCATGGTTCGGGCTAGGCCCCTTAGTTCCAGTGAAGGGAAATCTTAACGCTACATTATACAATGACATTCTAGACAATTCTGTGCTACCAATTTTGTGGCAACAGTTTGGGGAAGGCCATTTCCCGTTTTAGTATAACAATGCCCCTCTGCATAAAGCGAGGTCCATACAGAAATGGTTTGTCGAGATCGGTGTGGAAGAACTTGACTGGCCTGCTCTGTGCACCTTTGGGATGAATTGGAATGCCGACTGCGAGCCAGGCCTAATCGCCCAACACCAGTGCCCGACCTCACTAATGCTCTTGCGGCTGAATGGAAGAAATTCCCCGCAACAATGGTCCAAAGATTTTGCAGAAATCCTGAAGAGTGGAGGTTGTTACAGCAGCAAAGGGGGGACCAACTCTATATTAACGCCCATGACTTTCGGAATGAGATGTTCGACGAGCAGGTGTCCACATACTTTTGGTCATGTAGTGTATATAATGTACAGAACATACAATTTCCAGACTCTTAAGTATTTGACAGATTCCTTGTATGTAACAGAGTCCTAGTTGTTCAGGGATAATAAGCATATTGTTTCTGTGGCTTTTGGCTAATTCGATGACCAATATTGTTATGTCACACAATCCAAAATAATTGAATTCATTTTAAAGGATTGGCTCAGGATATGCATCGTTGATAATCTTTCTGTGGCATGTACACTTCCTATAACACGATCCACATTCTCCATTCTGCCATCACAGGCAGTGACAGTGGGAAAGGAAAGGGGAAAACATGAACACTAATCAGTGTCTTTCTTAAAATGTAGTCATGGAAGATATCTGGCGGGCTGAAAGACACAGGAAATACTTTTGTCTGTCTGTGTGTTGTGCAGACACATGTGCTTGTACGTGTATGCATGTGTGTGTTTTGTGTGTGTGTGTATGCTTGAGTGCATGTGTTTGAGTTACAGGATCCATTAACAGTCATCTGTAATGTGTTAACTAACAGATGCAGTGAACCCCCAGCTAATTACATCCTGTGTGTATGCGACATCTAGAAATATTTATTATACGGTACTGAAATGGACACAGTGTTCATGCCACTGAGTGATGGTAGAAACAGAGACAGGTAGGTATTTACTAAGGCATTACCTTCCAAATGGAAAATGACGTCAAGACAAATAGGAACACATCTCATGTAACCAGTATCCAAAACCACAGACACACACACACAAAAACCACAGACACACACACACACACACACACACACACACACACACAACACACACACACACACACACACACACACACACACACACACACACACACACACACACACACACAATGGAGACGCTTTTGTTATGGATAAAAGCGTCTGCTAAATGGCATATATTAATTATATTATTTTTTTAAACTCTCATCTCCAGAACAGGTGTAGTGAATTAACTGTCAGTAGGGTTGTGAAAGTCAACCATACTGTGTACATGCTTGTCATAACTCCATAAAGCCAGGAGCACACCCCAACACCTATATCTAAAGCTATCGATAAGGTGGTGGTAAATGTGATGTTCTTTAAACAACAATGATAGAGCTATCTCCTCAAAACCAAACCAAAGCATGACTGAAGGATGATTATATCTGGCAAAATATTTTGAGGGACATGGTTCCATCATGTGAGCTCCGTTGCTTTTCTTACCGTCAATTAGTTTTCTTTGACATTATCATTTTAGTAATGCTGTATATTTAAACATGACATATCAGGGAAAGGTATAGAAAGGTTGAAATCACCTGCTATTTTTCATCACTTTACAAGACGTGGCAAGGGAATGTCTTTTGAAATATATATTGGCTATGGATAACACTAATGGTGGTGATTTGGATTGGTCGTGATTCCCCATTCCAAAGTAACTACTCTTACATTCAGAGTCAGACCTCGCTGTCATTGATTTTTTGCATGATAAGATTTGCCCATGGGTTGGCTTGGCAAGCCAACTCCCACAAACTTGTTCTCCCTGCCCTGCCCTGTCCACTCCACGCAGTAGCCTACACAGCAGCAGAGGATATGGAGCGGTGACGTGCCACTGAACAGAAGAATAACACTTCTTTTTAAAAACGGAATAAACGCCCGATTCTTTTTAGTGGCACTTACAGGGTGCCTCTTGTACTTCAAACGCAGATGCTAGAATACAGGAAATGTCAGGCGAATTCTCAGAGTAGTTCAGTCACCCCTCGCGCCTCTAGAGAGATCTGTCTTTAGTTGAATATTGCGCGTCAGACGGGAAGGGTCGAAGAATACCGCTCCTGCCGTCCTGGAGACCGATGATACCAAGATGCTCGGGCGAATGCAGTATATTAAATTAACGACAGCACTCGGTAAGTGAGCTTTACTCGAATATGCATGTTATTACGTGCGAATAGTCCATCGTGCCGTGCGCGCGTGGCTTACCTTACCGGGTCTAGGTTCTATTGTGCGCATCAGACGGTCACACATCATTAGGGGTGTTCTATATTATTTATGAGTAATCGTGACCGATTAAAGCATCCATTAGGTGTAAGTGACTTTTGGATTGGATTGACCCCTTTTTAACCTGAAGGTTAAGCAAGTTCATCATGTGCACTACCATGGTTTATTAGAATAGACCTGAGAATCTAACGGTTTTGAAATGGTCCTTTTCGGCCGGTATAAATGTTTCTCTGGTGAATGTGATAGTGGGACACGTACAGTTATGTACCCATATGCTATTCATTCCCATGTCTAACTATGGAAATCCACTGCAATTAGACCCTAATTGTTTCAGCTCTGTTTGGGACATTTTAAGAGAGAACAACGCCACCTGTAACTCTGGACACAGAAGTTAAGTCATCACGAGTGATGATCAGATCAAGTCAAATCAAATTGTATTTGTCACATGCCGAATACAACAGGTGTAGGCAGACCTTACAGTGAAATGCTTCCATACAAGCCATTAACCAACAATGCAGTTTTAAGAAAAATAGCTACAAAAAAAATGAAATAAAAGTAATAAAAAATGAAAGAGCAGCAGTAAAGTGCTGGGGCACCGGTTAGTCGAGGTAATTGAGGTAATATGCACATTTAGGTAGAGTGACTATACATAGATAATAAACAGAGAGTAGCAGCAGCGTAAAAAAGGGGTGGGGGGCAATGCAGATAGTCTGGGTAGCCATTTGATTAGATGTTCAGGAGTCTTATGGCTTGGGGGTAGAAGCTGTTTAGAAGCCTCTTGGACCTAGACATGGCGCTCAGGTACCGCTTGCCGTGCGGTAGCAGAGAGAACAGTCTATGACTAGGGTGGCTGGAGTCTTTGACAATTTTTAAGGCCTTCCTCTGACACTGCCTGGTATAGAGGTCCTGGATGGCAGGAAGCTTGGCCCCAGTGATGCACTGGGCCGTACGCACTACCATCTGTAGTGCCTTGCGGTCAGAGGCCAAGCATTTGCCATACTAGGCAGTGATGCAACCAGTCAGGATGCTCCTATGATGAAGCTGTATAACATTTTGAGGATCTGAGGACCCATGCCAAATCTTTTCAGTCTCCTGTGGGGGAATACGTTTTGTCGTGCCCTCTTCACGACTCTCTTGGTGTGACAGTTTGTTGGTGATGTGGGCACCAAGGAACTTGAAGCTCTCAACCTGCTCCACTACAGCCCCGTTGATGAGAATGGGGGCGTGCTCGGTTCTCCTTTTCCTGTAGTCCACAATTATCTCCTTTGACTTGATCACATTGAGGGAGAGGTTGTTGTCCTGGCACCACACGATCAGGTCTCTGACCTCCTCCCTATAGGCTGTCTCATTGTTGTCAGTGATCAGACCTACCACTGTTGTGTCATCAGCAAACTTAATGATGGTGTTGGAGTTGTGCCTGGCCATGCAGTCATGAGTGAACAGGGAGTACAGGAGGGGACTGAGCACGCACCCCTGAGGAGCCCACGTGTTGAGGATCCACTTGGCAGATGTGTCGTTACCGCCCCTTACCACCTGGGGGCTGCCCGTCAGGAAGTCCAGGATCCAGTTGCACAGGGAGGTGTTTAATCCCAGGGTCCTTAGCTTAGTGATGAGTTTTGCGAGCACTATGGTGTTGAACGCTGAGCTGTAGTCAATGAATAGCATTCTCATATATGTGTTCCTTTTGTCCAGGTGTGAAAGGGCAGTGTGGAGTGCAACAGAGATTGCATCATCTGTGGATCTGTTGGGCCGGTATGCAAATTGGAGTGGGTCTAGGGTTTCTGGGATAATGGTGTTGATGTGAGCCATGACCAGCCTTTCAAAGCACTTCATGGCAACAGACGTGAGTGCTATGGGTTGGTAGTCATTTAGGAAGGTTACCTTAGTGTTCTTGGGCACAGGGACTATGGTGGTCTGCTTAAAACATGTTGGTATTACAGACTCAGACAGGGCGAGGTTGAAAATGTCAGTGAAGACACTTGCCAGTTGGTCAGAGCATGCTCAGAGTACACGTCCTGGTAATCCGTCTGGCCATGCGGCCTTGTGAATGTTGACCTGTTTGAAGGTCTTACTCACATCGGCTACGTAGAGCGTGATCACACAGTCGTCCGGAACAGCTGATGCTCTCATGCATGTTTCAGTGTTACTTGCCTCGAAGCAAGCATAGAAGTAATTTAGCTCATCTGGTAGGCTCGGGTCACTGGGCAGCTCGTGGCTGTGTTTCCCTTTGACGTCTGTAATAGTTTGCAAGCCCTGCCACATCTGACGAGCGGGTACAGCTGCCACTCCTTGAAAGCGTACCCTTAAGCTCAGTGCGGATGTTGCCTGTAATCCATGGCTTCTGGTTGGGGCATATACGTACAGTCACTATGGGGACGACATCCTCAATGCACTTATTGATGAAGCCAGTGACTGATGTGGTGTACCCCTCAATGCTATCGGAAGAATAGAACATATTTAATTTAACCACTTTTTTATTGACCCAGTCACTGGTGCTTCCTGCTTTAGTCAGCAGGAATCAGGAGAATAGAATTATGCTCAGATTTGTCAAATGGAGGGTGAGGGAGGGCTTTGTACGCGTCTCTGTGTGTGGACTAAAGGTGGTCTAGAGTTTTTTCCCATCTGGTTGCACATTTAACTTGCTGGCAGAAATTATGTAAAACGGATTTAGGTTTCCCTGCATTGAAGTCCACGGCCACTAGTAGCACCGCCTCTGGATGAGCGTTTTCCTGTTTGCTCATTGAGTGCGGTCTTAGTGCCAGCATCGGTTTGTGGTGGTAAATAGACAGCTACGAAGAATATAGATGAAAACTCTCTTGGTAGATAGTGTGGTGCCTAATTGAGCAGTTTAGTCAGTGGTGCAACTGACTGTGAGAAACAGTGAACCTGCAGGAGTGTAGCCTCTAGAACTGTCCTGGTTCTTATTAACTGTTATTATGACTTAGGAAAGAATATTGATATAATACACTTTTTGTTGTTGCCGAAATGACGACGGCTTGTATTTTCGAGTACAAACAGTTTACTGTGTATGATAACTGGGAAAAATTGGGAACGCACGTACAATAAATAATCTGAAGTGAATTAAATTCAGTTCCTGTGTGATGTTAGTCCATATCCAGACCTAATGTCACGCAACCAGCTGTGGGGTTTATGACACTGCCAGTGAAGACCAATTATTGAAAGTATTTGGAAATACATATGCCTGTTACTGGTATTGGGAAGTCCCTCAGTGACTGAGCACTCAGTTATACATCCAGCAGTACTGAATGAACTTCTCAGGTCATGTTCTTGTAGTTGAAAAAGGGAGGAAAGTACCAACAACAGATTGGAGACTGGGGCTGCCTCCCTGGCACCTATTGTATATGTTCCCTATATCGTGCCCTACTTTTGACCAGAGCCTTATGGGCCTTGGTCAAATGTAGTGCACTATATAGGGAAGACGGTGCCATTTGGGACACAACCTGGAACTGGGTCTGAAACCCTGAAACGCTCCTCTGTTTCTGTGAAGCCAACGGTCCCTCTGACTCTCAGATTCCTACGCTCACATGTGATGCAGGCCCGTGACTATCATTAGAGAATTGAGTTAGAGATGCAGCTGGAGATAGAGGCTCACATTAGCAGCTATCACATCACACCAAGGCTTGAGTCCCAAATGGCACCCTATTCCCCGTGGGCCCTGGTCAAAAGTAGTACACTATATAGAGAATAGAGTTTCCCTATAACCTCTGGGTCCCATCCCCACTGACCACCTACTACACACCCAGACAGCCTCAGTCCATGCATTACAGCCTGGGGAGGGCTAGAAATGCTCATTCAAATGTTCTGTTGCAAAACGTTTTCCATTCCATGCTCTAATGAAACTGACCCTAGACTGCTATAGTCCAGATGGAACACAGCCATATCCACAGCGGTAGTAGTGGGAAAACATCTTCCATACATGCCCTCACATCGACTCGGTACTGGTACCCCATGTATATAGCCAAGTTATCGTCACTCGTTGTTTATTTATTATTACATTTATTTTTACAGGTTTTACTTTTCTATTATTTCTCTATTTTCTTTCTCTCTGCGTTGTTGGGAAGGGCCCGCAAGTAAGCATTTCACTGTTAGTCTATACCTGTTGTTTACAACGTGTGTGACAAATAACGTTTTTAATTTTTTTTATTTGACACCTCCCCTTCTTGGAATAATAACCTTGTGAGGAGCTTTGTTTAATGGTTACTGTACTAGCTACTCTTCCTGAGTACTGGCCTCGTCTATGGCCTTGTCCCCCTCTGTGAGCTGCCTGATTGTTTATGAATGAGGGGGGCTGGGCAGGAGCATGCTGGTTGGGACCATACTGACAGATCTCGTGTTGTACAAGGAGAGCTGTTCCAGCATGGCTCAGGGGCCCACATCTGGTTACTGCAGTGGCCGCATTTAAACCTAACACTAACAGAGGTGGGAGTACAGGTGTTTGGTTTAGGACCTGGAGGAGTGCTCATCTGGCTTCAATCAGAGGTGTGTGGGACACACACACACACACACACACACACACACACACACACACACACACACCAACACACATCACAACACACACACACACACACACCACACACACACACACACACACACACACACACACACACACACACACACACACACACACACACACACACACATATGGGGGAGGGTGGACTCTATATTGAAAGCAAGCGCTTTGCACATACTTTTTTTATGGGCCTAATAATAAAGACGTAATTAAACTGTGAACAATTATTACCTTTTAATGTGGCGTGAACACAAACCAGTCATGGTTTTTCATTTGATTGTCAAACAAATCACTTTAAAAAAGTAGGCTACCTGTCCATGTTCGTCCACTGCAAAATAATTCCAGCATCCAAACTGCATGTATACATACTCGAGCCATTGATGAATGGATCTGTTACAAAAACACAAAAAGTCTGCCTAATGACATTCAGCGATTGCCATTGATTAGGCCTGCATTAATTGATGCGTCTTGTGACAAATGTACCTTTTTGTTATAGCCTGAAAAGTCTGGACACCTGAAATGTGGCTGAAACTGTCCCGGAAAAACGGGATGTCAACTTACTAGACTAGGCTACAATTGTTAATCGACTAGCTGGGCTGTAATCGACGACTGGGCTGTTCCCCCGGACCCCGTATGTAGGGACTTATACAATGCTTGAAGAAGGCTATTGAACTTGACATTTGTGTCTGTCTTTATTCTTTTGTCCAATATATCGTACTGGAACATGGTATAGAAGTGGCTCTAAACCCAACACGTTTGTTATTTTTGTAGCTGTAGTATCTGTGATCTACATCTGTTTATATTAGTTACTATGCTGTTACTAAGCAGTAATGTATTTACGGCAGTGTTACGTTACTACACCTAATAGGAAATGCACATGCGCACTATTGTGCCGGGAACTGTAGAGCACGAGAGGTTTTGACTAAACGGTACCAACTGTACTCCCGTCTCCTGCCTGGTCATTTCTCCACAACACAAATATTACAGAAGTTAAGTGCAGTATAGGCGCAGTTACGTTCCATATGTGAACACACGCCGCTTCTTACTGCTAACGTTAGTCACACCACTGATCAACTCGTTGTTAGCTGGCTAGCTAGCATCACGACCTACCTCGATGGCTGAAGGCAAAGCGATCTCCTATTCCATCGCTATGGCAGGGAACATTCTGCCACCAAATCCCATGGTTCTCACAGGGGACTGGGATACTAATTGGGACAACTTCAGGGATGAATTCGAGGACTATGCGCTGGCGACCGGTCTACATGAGAAACCCAACGAGGTCCAAGCGGCAACTCTGAGGAGCTTAATGGGCTGTGAATGCAGGCATATCTACCGGTACAATCTCACCCTCACAGGGTGATGCAAAGGCCATACTGGATGCATTGGAGAATTACTTCAAACCCGCCAGGAACGTCATTTACGAGCGGTTCGTTTTTGGAAGCTGCAAACAGGAAGAGGGTGAGTCAGTACACAACTGTGTAACCCATTTGAGGGAAAGATACACTACTTGTGAATATGAGGGATTGAAAGAGGAACTGATTCGTGACAAATATTACTGGGAATTGCAAATGAGGACACGCGCCGGCATCTACTAAGAGTGAGAGGCTTAACATTAGTAACTGCCATTGAAATGTGCCGCACTGCTGAAGTCACTGACATGAGAATGAGAGCAATGGAAATCGAAACCCCACGCTCCGACGTTGATACTGTTCACGCTGTTGCCAGGCAGACATTCAGTCAAAACCAATCAAACGGTTAACACAGACCGCCCCATATCATGCAAATACTTTGGAAATGCACACACACGAGGCAAAGAGCATTGCCCTGTCTACGGAAAAACCATGCAGAGCTTGTGGAACTAATAATCACTTTGCAAAAGTGTGTCTCAAAAGCAAAAGTAGAGGGAGTGAAGGCAAGATTCACTGTGTTGATGATGTCACTCAGTGAAAGTGACATTGACATGCATGAATCCATTGGGGCTGTACACTCGAGGGAAGAAATGGTTTGTGACACTACGATTACACAACAAGATGCAACAATGTCAACTGGATTCCGGTGCTACGTTCAATGTAATGAGCTACAAAGACAAATCTTTTGCCCAGAGATACTAGACTAAAGCTGTACTCAGGAGAACTAATGAGCTCTATGGGCATCTTTGAGACCAAATGTGTTATTCGGGGACACAAACACAAGCTGGAGTTTGAGATCGTGAAAACCAGTCAACATCCTCTCCTCTCAGGCTCTGCATGATGCAGTTCACCGTAGCAAATTACCTGCATATCGTGGAGCATGTCCAGCATGGACCCCTGTCCAAAGAACAGCTACTCAGCAGATATGACAATGTATTCAACGGGCCCATTGAACCTGTGGAGCTACACTTTGAATTGGATGAGACCGTCACTCCAGTCCAGTGTGCTCCTCGCAATGTGCCCATTGCAATGAAAGTGGCCTTGAAGGCCCAGCTGGACAAGTATGAGGCCAATGGCCACATGACATCTATGACTGAACCAACTGACTGGATCAGCAATATGGTCATAGTGAAAAAGCCAGAGAAGCTGAGGGTCTGCATCGACCCAAAGCATCTGAACCAAGCACTGAAACGCTCCCACTACATCATGCCGACACTAGAGGATGTCCTCTATAAGCTTCCCAAGGCCAGGATTTTCACCTTGGTGGATGCCCGAGATGCATTCCTTCAATGCAAGCTGGACAAAGAAAGCAGCTTCATGACTACCTTCTGGACCTCCTGGGGTCTGAAACGCTGGCTCAAGCTCCCGTTTGGTGTCTCGGTGGCGCCTGAGGTATACCAATGCAAGCAGCACGAGTTACTGGCTGGGCTCAAGGGCATTGAACCCACCGCTGATGATGTCCTGATCGTAAGCCGTGGTGACACAGACGAAGAAGCAGAACTCGACCACGATGTGAAGCTCCTGGCACTGATGGAGCGCTGCCGATCAGTTAAGCTTCGTCTTGGCCTGAAGAAGCTGCAGTTCAAGGTGAAAGACGTCCACTTCTATGGCCACATTCTCTCGGCCAAAGGCCTGAAGCCGGACCCAGACGAAGTCAGAGCGATCCTCGACATGCCAAACCCGTCTGATGCAAAAGGAGTACAGCGTCTCATCGGCTTTGCAAACTATCTTGCAAAGTTCATGCCACACCTATCAGCAGCCTATGAGCTTCTGCGCTGGTTGCTGGACAAAGACACACCATGGCACTGGCTACCCAATCCCAGACTATTTGCATTTCCCCCTCTTCTACGCTGCTGCTACTCTCTGTTATTATCAATGGATAGTCACTTTAATAACTCTACCTACATGTACATATTACCTCAGTTACAATGACGCTGGTGCCCCCGCACATTGACTCTGTACCGATACCCCCTGTATATAGCCCCGTTATTGTTATTTACTGCTGCTCTTTCACTAATTATTTGTTATTCTTATCTCTTACTTTTTTTTTAGGTATTTTCTTAAAACTGCATTGTTGGTTAAGGGCTTGTAAGTAAGCATTTCACTGTAAGGTCTACTACACCTGTTGTATTCGGTGCATGTGACAAATAAAATCTGATTTGATTTTGATTTGATTTGAAACACGAGGCCGCAGTGCAGGAGATGAAATCTCTGGCTTCATCCATGCCAGTGTTGCGCTAATACGACGTCGCGGAGCCTGTCAGAATCCAGAGCAACTCCAGCCAAAGTGGACTTGTATGCTGCCTTATGCAGGAAGGCCAGCCCGTTGCGTTTGCAGCGAGAGCACTCACCCCCACCGAACAAAACTATGCACAATTTGAGAAAGAGTGCCTCAGCATTGTCTTCTCCTGCCAGCGCTTCTATCACTACTTACATGGTTGAGAGCTGGTCACTGCTGAAACTGACCACAAACCACTCATTTATATATTCAGTAAACCTCTCCTCAACGCGCCCAAAAGGCTTCAAAGCATGCTCCTGACTCTGCAAAACTACAGCCTGAAGGTCATCTACAAGCCAGGACCAGAGATGTTCATCCGTGAGACACTGAGCAGGGCAACAGCACAATGTACAGGCAGAGACACTGCCTATCAGCGGCATGTCATCTGTTCGCTACAGCAGGAACAACAAGATGTTCAACAGATCAATCAGGCAGACTACTTAAACGTCACAGATCACTGCCTAGCCCAGATCAGGCAACACACTGACAAGGACGAACACCTACAGTCACTGAAGTCCATGGGTCTCACAGGTTGACCGTACCTGAAATAGGAGACACCTTTCACAGTGAGAGATTACTGGGCCTTTCGAGATGAGATCAGCGTGCAAAATGGCGTCTTGTTCGGAGGTCAGAAGGTCATTATCCCCAAATCACTACGTCCAGAGATGCTTACCCGCATACACTCCAGTCACGTTGGAGGTGACTCATGCTACCGCCAGACATGTGAAACATTATACTGGCCAAACATTCAAGCAGAAATGAAAGACTTTGTCAGCAGCTGTACCACATGCAACGAGTATGCTCATGAACAGCCAAAGGAAACCACGATGTCACACAAACTGCCCACAAGGGCCTGGCAAATTGACAGCATGGACTTATTCAGCCACGGACAAAAGGACTATCTTGTCATTGTTGATCACTACTCTGACTTTTGAGAAATTGAACTGCTCCTTGACTTGTCTACAGAGACGAAGAAGGTCGCATTTTGCAAGGCAGGGCCAGCCTGACTAGGTCATCACGGACAATGGCCCACAATTCACTAAACAGTTCAAGCGTTTCACTTCAGAATGGCAGTTTGACCACGTGACCACCTCTCCAAGACACACAAAGGCAAATGCAAGGCAGAGTCAGCTGTCAAGATTGCAAAAAAACTGTTACGCAGGGGCTTGCATGACAGCAACGACCCCTGGAAAGTCATCTTACAGTGGAGGAACACACCCACCGAAAACATGGACAGCAGCCCAGCGCAACGCCTTCTGAGGACTACCATCCCCGTAGCTAACAATTGAGCCCTGCGACATGGTTGGCGTCACGGGACAAACTGCACCACAGAAAGCAGCTCGCTAAGTGCTTCTACGACCGGACTGCTCGAGAACTACCAGAGCTGGAGGTGGGTGAAACGATAAGGATGAACCCGCTGCTGAGAGAGTTGCACCACATTCTTACCGGGTGGATGTTGGTGGCTCCCTCTATCGTCGCCATCGGGTGGATCTGCACATAGCAGAGCAGACAATAAACCATATGTCTGTCAACTGAAATTTGATGGAACATATGAGTCTATGCAAAGAGAATCCTCAGCATTTTTTAGACGAGTGACATTTTCCCTTCACCATATTTCAGCCTGTGTACATAGGCACTACAGTGTATCTATCTCTACTCCCCTAGATAAAATGGACAGTCTACATTTATTTCATTGTTCACTGAAGGCTGATTTATGTATGGAACGCTGCTGCAGCTGATTTGATTAAATTACTAATTCACTGGCTGTGGAAGCTGGTCGGTTTGTCTTTAGACATTAGTGCTCTGGCTGAATTTATGAGTCTGGAGAAAAGGAGACTGGCCGAATCCACAGACCCACAGCAAATGATTGCAACTGCTGCTAATTTGATATGCACTGTATATGCCAAAAATAGGATAATATAATTGATTTTAATCTGGTGAACTCCACTCCATTGCCTCATGCAATGGAACCAAGGAAGTAGTCCCACAAGTTGAAATTGCCCATCTGGCACTCTAGACAGGTTCAACAGAGGTATTTGAAAGAATTTCAAACCAGGTCAGGGTATAACAGAAGAGGGGGACAGGGAACGATAGTCAAGCTTTGTCCAACAGAAAAACGGCCAATCCCTCACCATAACCATGGCCCTGGTATTGTGAGTCCCTCCTCTGCCCTCAACCAGCACTCCAGGCAGGCCAAATCAAACTACAGTATATACAGTTGAAGTCGGAAGTTTACATACACCTTAGCCAAATACATTTAAATTCAGTTTTTCACAATTCCTGACATTTAATCCTTGTAAAATTCCCTGTTTTAAGTCAGTTAGGATCACCAGTTTATTTTAAGAATGTGAAATGTCAGAATAATAGTAGAGAGAATGATTTATTTCAGCTTTTATTTCTTTCATCACATTCCCAGTGGGTCAGAAGTTTACATACACTCAATTAGTATTTGGTAGCATTGCCTTCAAATTGTTTAACTTGGATCAAACGTTTTGGGTAGCCTTCCACAAGCATCTCACAATAAATTGGGTGAATTTTGGCCCATTCCTTCTGACAGAGCTGGTGTAACTGAGTCAGGTTTGTAGGCCTCCTTGCTCGCACACGCTTTTTCAGTTCTGCCCACAAATTTTCTATAGGATGGATGTCAGGGCTTTGTGATGGCCACTCCAATACCTAGACGTTGTTGTCCTTAAGCCATTTTGCCACAACTTTGGAAGTATGCTTGGGGTCTTTGTCCATTTGGAAGACCCATTTGCTTTAACTTCCTGACTGATGTCTTGAGATGTTGCTTCAATATATCCACATAATTTTTCTTCCTCATATGCAATCTATTTTGTGAAGTGTACCAGTCTCTCCTGCAGCAAAGCAGTAAAGCACCCCCACGACATGATGCTGCCACCCCCGTGCTTCACGGTTGGGATGGTGTTCTTCAGCTTGCAAGCCTCACCCTTTTTCCTTCAAACATAATGATGGTCATTTTGGCCAAACAGTTCTATTTTTGTTTCATCAGACCAGAGGACATTTCTCCAAAAAGTACGATCTTTGTCCCCATGTGCAGTCTGGCTTTTTTATGGTGGTTTTGGAGCAGTGGCTTCTTCCTTGCTGAGCGGCCTTTCAGGTTATATCGATATGGGACTTGTTTTACTGTGGATATAGATACTTTTGTACCTGTTTCCTCCAGCATCTTCACAAGGTCCTTTGCTGTTGTTCCTGAGCAGTATGATGGCTGCGTGGTCCCATGGTGTATATACTTGCGTACTATTGTTTGTACAGATGAACGTGGTACCTTCAGGCGTTTGGAAATTGCTCCCAAAGATGAACCAGACTTGTGGAGGTCTAACATTTTTTTTCTGAGGTCTTGGCTGATTTCTTTTGATTTTCCCATGATGTCAAGCAAAGAGGCACTGAGTTTGAAGGTAGGCCTTGAAATACATCCACAGGTACACCTCCAATTGACTCAAATTATGTCAATTATCCTAACAGAAGCCATGACCTAATTTTCTGGAATTTTCCAAGCTGTTTAAAGGCACAGTCAACTTAGTGTATGGAAACTTCTGACCCACTGGAATTGTGATACAGTGAATTATAAGTGAAATAATCTATCTGTAAGCAATTGTTGGAAAAATGACATGTGTCATGCACAAAGTAGATGTCCTAACTGACTTTCCAAAACTATAGTTTGTTAATAACAAGAAATGTGTGGAGTGGTTGAAAAACGAGTTTTAATGACTCCAACCTAAGTGTATGTGAACTTTTGAATTCAACCGTAACTACTTGAAAGAACGCAAATAGTATTTGAACCCAGGTCTGATGAGAGGGAGTAATGGTCAAGCTTTGTCCAACAGACAGACGTCCACTCCCTTCCCTTACCCTGACCAGGACATTGGCAGTCTCCCCTCTCTCCCCTCTGCGTGGTCGGTCGTAAATCCAGAGCATCCCCTGACGGATGCTCCAGATCTCCCAGAAGACCTCACTCTGAACCGTCTCTCTCCATACTTGGAGCTTAAAAAATACATTCCTTTACTGTCCATTTGACGGGCCGAACCACTGTCTTTTGTCTTCTCTTTTACATTTACATTTACATTTAAGTCATTTAGCAGACGCTCTTATCCAGAGCGACTTACAAATTGGTGCATTCACCTTATGATATCCAGTGGAACAACCACTTTACAATAGTGCATCTAACTCTTTTAAGGGGGAGGGGGGTTAGAAGGATTACTTTATCCTATCCTAGGTATTCCTTAAAGAGGTGGGGTTTCAGGTGTCTCCGGAAGGTGGTGATTGACTCCGCTGACCTGGCGTCGTGAGGGAGTTTGTTCCACCATTGGGGTGCCAGAGCAGCGAACAGTTTTGACTGGGCTGAACGGGAACTGTACTTCCTCAGAGGTAGGGAGGCGAGCAGGCCAGAGGTGGATGAACGCAGTGCCCTTGTTTGGGTGTAGGGCCTGATCAGAGCCTGAAGGTACGGAGGTGCCGTTCCCCTCACAGCTCCGTAGGCAAGCACCATGGTCTTGTAGCGGATGCGAGCTTCAACTGGAAGCCAGTGGAGAGAGCGGAGGAGCGGGGTGACGTGAGAGAACTTGGGAARGTTGAACACCAGACGGGCTGCGGCGTTCTGGATGAGTTGTAGGGGTTTAATGGCACAGGCAGGGAGCCCAGCCAACAGCGAGTTGCAGTAACACAGACCTGTCTCTTATACACATCTAGATGTGTATAAGAGACAGGTTGAACACCAGACGGGCTGCGGCGTTCTGGATGAGTTGTAGGGGTTTAATGGCACAGGCAGGGAGCCCAGCCAACAGCGAGTTGCAGTAATCCAGACGGGAGATGACAAGTGCCCTGTCTCTTATACACATCTAGATGTGTATAAGAGACAGGTTTCACGCCAAGGTTCTTAGCACTCTGGGAGGAGGACACAATGGAGTTGTCAACCGTGATGGCGAGATCATGGAACGGGCAGTCCTTCCCCGGGAGGAAGAGCAGCTCCGTCTTGCCGAGGTTCAGCTTGAGGTGGTGATCCGTCATCCACACTGATATGTCTGCCAGACATGCAGAGATGCGATTCACCACCTGGTTTTATCGGCCTAAATGAAACACTGGAAGCAAGAAGCTTATTGTTTCTTACAACAAGTATTGTTTGTTGTTGTTGTGAGAACCAAAAAGTAGATATCAGGAAGCTTTTATTTGTGAGGTTACATCAATGTGGTGTAGTAGTCACAGAAACGAAATATGAGAACTGAAATATCAGAATAAATATGACTTGATGTGATCTATAACCAGTAAACAAAGAACATGTAAATAGTGAAACAAGACATCGGGTAAAATAACCAAGAAAATGTGGATCCAGGGGATAGTATCTAGTGTAACAAGCATGGAGTTTGACTCCTGGAAGCAGATCACATGTAAAAACAGATCTCATATACAGCTGGAGTTTGCAAAGCTTTTAAGAGCCCAGAATAGTGATGTTTCCCATTAAGAAAAATTACCTTGTGGAAGTGTTTAGCTTTGGAATATCAAACACCAAATGACCTCTATCAAACATCACTGTTAGTATATGCCAACATACACAAATACTGGCTTGGAAAGCAGCTAACTATAATACTTGTAGGAATTTCATGTCTATACATATAATTGATTCAGGACTATCAAAACGTTTGTGTTGAATGCAAAAAATAGAACAATCTTGCTGTCAGGAAACCTTAACCTCAAGTGAGTTGTTAGGTGAACATCTGTTTTTTTGTGTATCACGATGTTGATATACTGTTACTTTATGGTCATTGACAGTGATGGTTAGTAGATAGAAGAGCAAGAAAAGTGCTTCTGTCACTTCCTATTGCTGAGATGGCTGTAAGGCTATCAAGCAAAGGAAGATTTCTGAGTGCAAGCAGTATGTTTATGTACACAGTTGTAATTGTTTGGTTGTTTTGCTGGCAGATTGTGGGTAGTAGGCATATCAGATATGGCAGGGGCACAAGTTTCCATCAAGTTAACAAATACACACTGCAGTTTGGCAGTAGACACAAGCGGAAGCGTCACTGACTCGCACCATAAAAAGAATTGCCTATCCACAGACTGGATAAATCTCATCAAACGCTTGTTTCAGGCTAACCGAGAGCCTTTCCTAAGTTTGTTGATCAGTTCGTTAGTGTTGGCCTCTCCTCGGTGCACCACGAAAGGAAACATTTAAGATTCTTAGCGTTCAACTTTTCAGCTATGTTGTCTACTTCAGTGTTTTGTTCCTTTGATGCTGCGTTGCAGCCAGGAGAGGAAGTGTTTAGCAGGATGCATGAGTGCGTGAGGAAGCTGCAGGATGCTCTGTCTGAGAAACGGTTTGAAAACGTATTGAAGCTGCAGGGGAGGCTGGCGCTGACATCGTGTGTCATCATATTTCTTACCGATCTGAGCTCGTATGCACGCGGTCATGCTATGGCTAGATAATCACACCTCGTAGTCTGTGGTCGACGCTAGATAGTGACTCTGTAGTCAAATGTATTTCCTCTTACACTCGCTGATGTTCTATGAAGTATGCAACAGCAGCATGGACACTCAATGCTCTTGGACATGTAAACTCCGCTATGTAGTCACAGTTCCTCTCTCTCTCACACTCTGTTCTAAGCATTTTCCAGGTGTCCATGCTGGATAATTCTTAGAAACTCATTGAGTGTGAGAGACTATGACTGGATATATCATGGCATTGTTGAATACTTGTTTTTGATTGGCTTGAAGGTCTTTCTAGAGTGTGCATTATTTCCCTTTATACAACTGGTGGGTCAAATCCTGGACGCTGATTGGTTAAAACCGCATTCCAGCCTGTGTCTATTCCACAAGTTACCACCAGCTAATGCTATAAGGTTGCAATGCCTATTTACTCTGTTCCATCTCACTGCACAATCCACTGTCTCATCAGCCCAGCCAAACAATTTATAAACTTGATCTCCACTCTAAAAAGCATTTAGACATTATCTCCCATTTATTTTAGACTAGCAATTTGGTTTTCAATAGCACACATTTGTATAAACCTTGCACTTGCAAAATTGTTTCAATATTCAGATTCGATCTCCAGCTGTCCCATAGTAATGAACGTGTCGGGATGAGACAGACAGGCGGGCAGCTTCACTCAGCCAGTCGAAATCATGAATCAGCATAATTTATAATGATATATACAAAGAAATAACAATAGAAAACAGCTTAAACAAATGCAAATGCAACTACTATGTTGTTATTCTGTCTGCACTGTTTCACATGACTGTAGGTTAGCCGAGGTTGGCGAACTAGCAAGCAAGCAAGGGATAAGAACGTTGCCAGCCAGAATGGCAATAGAACATTAAGAATGAACGAATGGGTCGCATACATAGATACAGAACAAAAATACTTAACGACTGGATCACGTCTCTGGCAACCGAACCGATAGAACTAATGAACGACCAGTCGGCTTTGGTAGCTATATGTATGTGTGTGCATGTGTCGGGTCTATATATCTTGTGGAAGGATGAAATAGTATGAATAAATTCAGCAAAAAATAAATAAATGAAAATATGTAAATCACTATTTGAATATGTTGGTAACCCGTGATAAAGTGATAATGACCTCGAAGCCTCAAAGTGTTTGTAGGACATATTGGCATGGTTTGCCGGCTCTCTACGTGCCAATATATCCTCCGAACATCGGCTTCTCAATCATTATCACTTAAATAACGCACAGTATATTTGTACGGTAGAATTCAATGGCTATAGTGCATGTTCTATGTTTGAGCTGTTTTTGAAAGCAAAAGTCGAATTAAAAACATTATTGGCATTGTTGAATTCGATTTTCATAATGGCAAGCTAGGACTGGTGGCTTGGTTAGCTACTAGCAAGTCTGTTTGGTTACCTGGCAACTACTGTAGCTACAGTTGAAGTCGGAGGTTTACATACACCTTAGCCAAATACATTTAAACTCAGTTTTTCACAATTCCTGACATTTAATCCTAGTAAAAATTCCCTGTCTCAGGTCAGTTAGGATCACCACTTTATTTTAAGAATGTGAAATGTCAGAATACTAGTAGAGAGAATGATTTATTTCAGCTTTTATTTCTTTCATCACATTCCCAGTGGGTCAGAAGTTTACATACACTCAATTAGTAGTTGGTAGCATTGCCTTTAAATTGTTTAACTATGGGTCAAACGTTTCGGGTAGCCTTCCACAAGCTTCCCAATAAGTTGGGTGAATTTTGGCCCATTCCTCCTGACAGACTGGTGTAACTGAGTCAGGTTTGTAGGCCTCCTTTCTCGCACACGCTTTTTCAGTTCTTCCCACAAATTTTCTATAGGATTTGAGTCAGGGCTTTGTTATGGCCACTCCAATACCTTGACTTTGTTGTCCTTAAGCCATTTTGAAACAACTTTGGAAGTATGCTTGGGTCATTGTCCATTTGGAAGACCCATTTGCGACCAAGCTTTAACTTCCTGACTGATGTCTTGAGATGTTGCTTCAATATATCCACATAATTTTCCTTCCTCATATGCCATCTATTTTGTGAAGTGCCCCAGTCCCTCCTGCAGCAAAGCACCCCCACGACATGATGCTGCCACCCCCGTGCTTCACGGTTGGGATGGTGTTCATCGGCTTGCAAGGCTCCCCCTTTTTCCTCCAAACATAACGATGGTCATTATGGCCAAACAGTTCTATCAGACCAGAGGACATTTCTCCAAAAGTATGATCTTTGTCCCCATCTGCAGTTGAAAACGGTTTCTTCCTTCCTGAGTGGCCTTTCAGGTTATGTCGAAATAGACTTGTTTTTACTGTGGACATAGATACTTTTGTACCTGTTTCCTCCAGCATCTTCACAAGAATCCTTTGCTGTTGTTCTGGGATTGATTTGCACTTTTCGCACAAGTACGTTCATCTCTAGGAGACAGAACGCGTCTCCTTCCTGAGCAGTATGTGTGGTCCAATGGTGGTTATACTTGCGTACTATTGTTTGTACAGATGAACGTGGTACCTTCAGGCAAAAAATTCTGAGGTCTTGGCTGATTTCTTTTGATTTTCCCATGATGTCAAGCAAAGAGGCACTGAGCTTGAAGGTAGGCCTTGAAATACATCCACAGGTACACCTCCAATTGACTCAAATGATGTAAATTAGCCTATCAGAAGCTTCTAAACCATGACGTCATTTTCTGGAATTTTCCAAGCTGTTTAAAGGCTCAGTCAACTTAGTGTATGGAAACTTTTGACCCACTGGAATTGTGATACAGTGAATGATAAGTGAAATAATCTGTCTGTAAACAATTACTTGTGTTACGCACAAAGTAGATGTTCTAACCGAGTCTAACCTAAATGTATGTAAACTTCCGACTTCAACTTTATCTAGTAAACTTAGTAGCTACTTCAGTGGATGTTGAACACATTTCAAGCGGCAAATATGTTCAATTTTAGCTATGGTATCAAAGGGATAATCAATTCGGGGCTCTATGCCTTCTCTGGAAAATAATAGATCTCTGTGGAAGGTCAGTTCCACTCCACTAGCGTGTCGTGGAACATCTCGGCGTTCATTATTTTCCATAGAACGCATCGCCCCTCAGCTTTGGATATATACTGACCAAAAATATAAACGCATCATGTGAAGTGTAGGTCCCATGTTTCATGAGCTGAAATAAAAGACCCCAGAAATGTTCCATTTGCACAACAATGTTGCATAAAATGTTGTGCACAGATTTGTGTACATCCCTGTTAGTGAGCATTTTATCCTTTGTCAAGATAATCCATCCACCTGACAGATGTGGCATATCAAGAAGTGGATTAAACAGCATGAATATTACCCACGTGAACCTTGTGCTGGTGACAATAAAAGTGCAAAATGTGCAGTTTTGTCACACAACACAATGCCACAGATGTCTCACGTTTTGAGGGAACAAGCAATGGGCATGCTGACTGTGGGAATGTTCACCAGAGCTTTTGCCAGAGAATTGAAAGTTCATTTTTCTACCAATCTCATTTTAGAGAAATTGGCAGTATGTCCAACCGGCCTCACAACCGCAGACCATGTGTATTCACACCAGCCCAGGACCCCCACATCTGGCTTCTTCACCTGCAGGGTTGTCTGAGACCGTCCATGTAACGTCCTGACCAGAGTTCTTATGTGTTTTGCTTGTTTAGTGTTGGTCAGGACGTGAGCTGGGTGGGAATTCTATGTTGTGTGTCTAGTTTGTCTGTTTCTGTGTCCAGCCTAATATGGTTCTCAATCAGAGGCAGCTGTCAATCGTTGTCCCTGATTGAGAATCATATATAGGAGGCTTGTTTTGTGTGGGGAGTTTGTGGGTGATTGTTTCCTGTCTCTGTGTTTGTGTTCTGCACCAGATAGGACTGGTTTCGGTTTTCACAATTATTGTTTTTGTTGTTTGTAGTGTTCACACATTCTTTATTAAATATGTTGAACACTAGCCGCGCTGCATTTTGGTCCTCTCCTTCACCAATGGAAGAAAACCGTTACAGTCCACCCAGACAGTTGATGAAACTGTGGTTTTGCACTCCCGGAGAATTTCTGCAAAAACAGTCAGAAACTGTTTTAGGGAAGCACATTTGCGTGCTTGTCGTACTCACCAGAGTCTTGACCTGACTGCAGTTCGGCATCGTAACAACGAACACAATTGCATTTTATCAATGGCAATTTGAATGCACAGAGATACCGTGAAGAGATCCTGAGGCCCATTGTCGTCTCATTCATCCACCGCCATCACCTCATATTTCAGGAGGTTAATGCACGGCCCCATGTCGCAAGGATATGTACACAATTCCTGGAAGCTGAAAATGTCCCATTTCTTCCATGGCCTGCATACTCACCAGACATGTCACCCATTGAGCATGTTTGGGATGCTCTGGATCTACGTGTGTACGACAGCATGTTCCAGTTCCTGGCAATATCCAGCAACTTTGCACAGCCATTGAAGAGGAGTGGGACAACATTCCATAAGCCACAATCAACAGCCTTATCAACTCTATGCGATGGAGATGTCGCGCTGCATGAGGCACATTGTGGTCACATCAGATACTGACTGGTTTTCTGATCTACGCTCTACCTTTTTTATTAAGGTATCTGTGAACAACAGATGCAAATCTGTATTCCCAGTCATGTGAAATCCATAGATTAAGGCCTTATTAATGAATTTCAATTGACTGATTTCCTTATATGAACTATAACTCAGTAAAATCTTTGAAATTGTTGCATGTTGTGTTTATATTTTTGTTCAGTGTACACGGCTCTTGGACATGCAGACTGTGTTAGACTCTGCCATGTAGTCATAGTTCCTCTCAAGTTCCTTAGTTGGATAGTGCGTGCAGACCAAGGCCATGTGAAGACATTATCATCTGACTTCACTGTACTGTAGTCACAAGGGCTTTGCAAACCCAGCAATGAAGGAAATGTCTGTCTGGAATTCACATGAAAACACACTATGGCACAATTCACATGGTTCACCCACTTCAAACAATCTGACAAACCCACATCCACATAAGTTTGACTTGAACCACACACACACACACACACACACACACACACACAGCGAGCAGATGCCAATATATTCTCCAAACATCGCCTTCGGGGGCATTATCAGTTTCATACAACAGGTTACTCAGTGGTGTAAAGTACTTTAGTAAAAATATTTAAAGTACTACTTAAGTAGTTTTTTGGGGTATCTGTACTTTACTTTGCTATTTATATTTTTGCCAACTTTTACTTTTACTTCACTACATTCCTAAAGAAAATAATGTACTATTTACCCCATACATTTTCACTGACACCCAAAAGTACTTGTTACATTTTGAATGCTTAGCAGGACAGAAAATGATTAAGTTCACACACTTATCAAGAGAACTTCCCTTGTCATCCCCACTGCCTTTGATCTGGCAGACTCAGTAAACACAATGCTTTGTTTGTAAATGTTTTATCCGTAAATTTAAAAAACAAGAAAATTGTGCTCTCTGGTTTGCTTAATATTTGGACTGTTTTATTATTCGTAATTTAACTTTTACTTGTGATACTTAAGTATATTTGAGCAATTACATGTACTTTTTATACTTAAGTGTATTTAAAACCAAATACTTTTACTTCTTCTCATGTAGGATTTTACTGGGTGATTTTCACTTTTACTTGACATTTTCTAATTTAGTTATCTTTCCTTTTACTCAAGAATGACAATTCGGTACTTTTTCCACCACTGGGGTTACCAACATATTCAAATAATGATTTACATATTTTCATTTTTTTTTTTTTTTTTTAATCAGATCATGTGGCTTGCCTGAGTTTGCCTCTGTGTTCAACTTGACCAAGAAAACAATGATTTATATTTGATTAGCCCTGTTGTACTGCCCTGGTTTGTTTTGAGGGAGAGAAAAACATCTTACTTCCTGCCAGTAGCTTTTGAGCTCCTGGTGTAATGTGTTGGAATAATCCCCATGTAAGGAAACATAAAGTTTCGCCCATTAAAATGTTTTCAATAACAGCCGGGACTCTCTGGTGAGGCTGGAGCAGGTGTGACGGCACATTTCTCGTCAGCTCATCTAGCGACCCCAAGGTCCCAGGAGTTAAAGCTGTACCTGTTGACGTTTTCTGATAGATGACTGTTCTGTTCCGTTCACTTCAATAATTGCAGGATGATGATTTATTCTGCAGAGGTTTCTGATATCCCTTTCATACACAGACCCGTACACAAAATGAGTGTTAAAGTGATGTCGCCTTGTCCCCTTAATAATCAAATCAAATTGTATTTGACACGTGCTGAATGCAAACTTACAGTGAAACGATTACTTACAAGCCCTTAATAATGAATCCAAGTGTGTGACATGGTGGAGGGGACCAGTAACTATATGATCAAACTTTATCAATGTAGAAGCAACAGTCATTGTTTCATACTTTGGTCATCATACTTTCATCTGGTTTCCTTCAAATATCATCCAATCATGAAAAACATGATTTTGTTTGTTTAAAAATACTTTTAAAAATACCTTTAAAAATACTATATGATCATTGGTGCAGGCTACATACCCTTCCTAGTGTTAAAAAGGCTAAATGACATGTTATTGCATAACACAAAGTGTTAATTCCCTAACATTGACAAAGTATAACAGCATCAGCACTAAGCACAGTGTTCATTTAACACCGTCAGTTTTCATTTAACACTGGAGAATTTGCCGTGTATAAACATTGCCTTACATTTTTACACATAATATACCACATCTTCTGTCTGAAATGGGTATGAGTAACTTTAGTGGAGAGTATTTTTCCATCACGTGACCTGGCAGTTGTTGTGGGGCATCAGGAAGGAGCAGAGGGGAAGTGGGGTGAGGGAGAGAGGGGAAGGGGTGGGCAGGAGATCTAGGGTTGTTGGGGTGAGAAGAGGGAGGAGGATGGTGGGGGGAGGAGGTGAAGGAGGAAAGAGGAAGTAGGTGGATGGGGGTAGATTACAGTATCTTCACTTGAGCACAACAACATGAACAACAACAGTGGGGAAAAGAGGCTAAAGAGAGGCTAAAGAGAGGCCAGACACTAGTTAGAGCAGCCAGGACCGTTAGGTTCACAAATATGCAGCTCAGCTCAGAGGAAAGTCGAGCTCTTCAAAAGGCAACACATAGGCTGGTGAATACTGGGTAAAACAAATGTGTTTGCTGTTTTCATGTGCTATTTATGGAATTCTTATGGAATTTTCTGATAATGTAATTATTTGGTTATGGAAAATTGTTGTTCTGGTGTGCCTCTTGATGGTATTAAACTAAGTTATCCTTTTTAACACTATGCTGTCATATCAACACCCCACCATTACACACACACACACACACACACACACACACACACACACACACACACACACACACACACACACACACACACACACACACACACACACACACACACACACACACACACACACACACACACACAGGTCAGGATCAGAGGTAGTCAGCAGATTCTCAAGACCCCTGAGTGGTGACAAAGTGTGTGTGCGCATAGGTGTGCGTGTGTGCACGCATGTTTTGTGCATCCGTTTTGTGCATCCGGCCGTGGGTTTCTGTGTGTGCTTCAGGTGCATCAGACTGCACCAGAGCAGTGATCAGACCAGACCCTATATCCTCTCACCCCCCAGCAGGCTAGGTTAGGGCCCATCCATCACCTTGGCATCATACTGAGATGATGTGCAGGCTGCACGGGGCACCTCGTTCACATTAACCACAATCCTCAGCTATAGCAGGGCAACACGCAATGCTCTACAGAGCCTCCACTGTATTGCCATTTTGTTCTCCTCCAAGACATGCTTTTTTCCCCCACGAAATGTTCTTCTGATCTAGGCCAGGAGGGCAACAAGCAATGGACGCTTGATGTTTTTTCTTAAGGACAAATGCTTTTTTTCTCTTAGAAATGAGCTTTTTAACCAGGGAACGTTAGAAACCTGTGAAGCACTTAATCATTTTCTACGATGGAATTTAAGCCAGAAGGGCAACACACAATCCACTGCGTGCTCATGCTTTTCTTCAAGACAAATATTGTTTTCTTCGACTTTCGCTTTTGAACTAGGAACCTACCTGGAAAGTACTTAGAAGTACTTCATGATGGATCGACCTGGGTTTTGTTTATGACCCTGAACTGTGACCCATGGAACCCTGGAAGTTCACACAGCTCCTACACTGAGTTATTTCTGGACGTAGCGATGTCACTTACAGCAATAAGCTAACTGAATACACACACCAATTGTTCAAATCAAATGGAGGAGGACAAAAACTGGATTCTATCCCAGCCACCCCCAACGACATCTGACAGATGATTATCAAATCAAATCAAAGTTTATTTGTCACATGCGCCGAATGGTTACTTACAAACCCTTAACCAACAATGTAGTTGTAAGAAAAAGAAGTGCGAAGTAAAAAATACAGGCTATATACAGGGGGTACAGAGTCAATGTGCGGGGGCACCGGTTAGTTGAGGTAATTGAGGTAAAATGTACATATAGGTAGAGTTATTAAAGTGACTATGCATAGATAGTAAACAGAGAGTAGCAGCAGCGTAAAAGAAGGGGCGGGGGGGGGGGGGGTGGGTGGTAATGCAAATAGTCTAGGTAGTCATTTGATTAGCTGTTCAGGAGTCTTATGGCTTGGGGGTAGAAGCTGTTAAGAAGCCTTTTGGATCTAGACTTGGCGCTCCGGTACCGCTTGCCGTGCGGTAGCAGAGAGAGCAGTCTATGACTAGGGTGGCTGGAGTCTTTGACAATTTTTAGGGCCTTCCTCTGACACCGCCTGGTATAGAACTTAAAACTTTCCACCTTCTCCACTGCTGTCCCGTCAATGTGGACAGGGGGGTACTCCCTCTGCTGATTCCTGAAGTCCACGATCATCTCCTTTGTTGACGTTGAGTGAGAGGTTGTTTTCCTGACACCACATTCCGAGTGCCCTCACCTCCTCCCTGTAGGCTGTCTCGTCGTTGTTGGTAATCAAGCACACTACTGTTGTGTCATCTGCAAACTTGATGATTGAGTTGGAGGCGTGCATGGCCACGCAGTCATAGGTGAACAGGGAGTATAGGATAGCTATAGGCTGAGCACGCACCCTTGTGGGGCCCCATTGTTGAGGATCAGCGAAGTGGAGATGTTGTTTCCTACCTTCACCACCTGGCCACCTGGGGGCGGCCCGTCAGAAAGTCCAGGACGCAATTGCACAGGGCGGGATTGAGACCCAGAGCCTCAAGATTAATGATGAGCTTGGAGGGTACTATGGTGGTGAATGCTGAGCTGTAGTCAATGAACGGCATTCTTACATAGGTATTCCTCTTGTCCAGATGGGATAGGGCATTGTGCAATGTGATGGCCATTGCATCGTCTGTGGACCTGTTGGGGCAGTATGCAAACTGAAGTGGGTCTAGGGTGGCAGGTAAGGTGGAGGTGATATGATCCTTGACTAGTCTCTCAAAGCACTTCATGATGACAGAAGTGAGTGCTACGGGGCAATAGTAATTTAGTTCAGTTATCTTTGCCTTCTTCGGTACAGGAACAATGGTGGCCATCTTGAAGCATGTGAGGACAGCAGACTGGGATAGGGAGTGATTGAATATGTCGATAAACACATCAGCCAGCTGGTCTGCGCATGCTCAAAGGACGCGGCTAGGGTAACATGTTTAAATGTCTTACTCACGTCTGCCACGGAGAAGGAGAGGGGCCCGCAGTCCTTGGTAGCGGGCCGCGTCGGTTGCACGGTATTATCCTCAAAGCGGGCAAAGAAGGTGTTTAGTTTGTCTGGAAGCAAGACGTCTGTCTCCGTGACATGGCATGGTTTTCTTTTTGTAGTCTGTAATTGCCTGCAGACCCTGCCACATACGTCGTGTCTGAGCCGTTGAATTGCGACTACACTTTGTCTCTATACCGACGTACATAGACTTTGTCTATATACGGTCCTTAGCTTAATGATGAGCTTTGAGGGCACTATGGTGTTGAACGCTGAGCTGTAGTCAATGAATAGCATTCTCACATAGGTGTTCCTTTTGTCCAGGTGGGAAAGGGCGGTGGAGAGTGCAATGGAGATTGCATCATCTGTGGATCTGTTGGGCCGGTATGCAAATTGGAGTGGGTCTAGAGTTTCTGTGATAATGTTGTTGATGTGGGCCTTGACCAGCCTTTCAAAGCACTTCATGGCTACAGACGTGAGTGCTACGAGGTCGGTAGTCATTTAGACAGGTCACCTTAGTGTTCTTGGACAGAGGGACTGTGGTGTTCTGCTTGAAACATGTTGGTATTACAGACTCAGTCAGGGACAGGTTGAAAACGTCAGTGAAGACACTTCCCAGTTGGTCAGCGCATGCTCGGAGTACAAGTCCTGGTAATCCGTCTGGCCCTGCGGCCTTGTGAATGTTGACCTGTTTGAAGGTCTTAGTGCATCCCAAGTGGCGTTTTGTGTGTGTGTGTGTGTGTGTGTGCGTGCGTGCGCGTGCGTGCGTGTGCGTGCATGTCTGTGGGATTCTAAAATGGAAGCATCTTCTCATATTCCTTCAGCACATCCGTTTCCAATCCAATTTCAGCGTTGGGAAGTGAGCTGGATAATGACCTGAGCCGAGATCGGGGCTGCTGTGATAGTTTCCGGGTTAGCCCAGGAGGATTTGGGGGTTCTCTCTCCCTCTCTCATGTGAGAAAGCCCTAACATTTCCATATCGAGTAGCAGGGTCGAAACTGGACATCCGATGCCTGCTGGTACACTCTCTTCTGTAGAGAATTCATCCCATCGGCTGTCTATATGCTGTACTTAGCAATGTTACTGTGTCGAACAGAACATCGTACAGTGTGTTGTACAGATCATTACAACGTATTTCAGTGTAGCAGGAAAAGGAAACAGCTTTGTGCATCCCAAGTGGGTTGTTCTGCTCTGAGGCTTATGAAACGGACCATAAAAATGGACAAGGTATGAAATCCCAAAAAACGGCTTGTAAAACGTTACTATATCATTCAATAAAAGGGTAAAGGGAATAAGTGCGTTAGTGAGTTCTTGTTTATTACATCACCTTTATCTGCCATCGCCACGCAGAACTGATCTTCTCTTTCCTCATCCCTTGTTGTCCGTTAAACCTTGATAGGCCCACTGCAATATTATATATGCAGAGATAACAAAGCTTATACAGTCTATTGTTTGATAGTCTACACGTTGGCACCACATATAGGACAATCTGCTACAGTATGGGTATGGTTTATAAATCCATTTACAGTCGACAGTTTATTGTGGACCATGGACCGTTTACTCACAAACATTGCTGCCCACTGACTCTCTCAAATTCCACTCATGACTATTTGCTCTAGGTCGCCTAAGGGGAGATGGAGGATGTGAACACTGTGACCTCATGAAGGGATGTATTTTTAGTCTCTCCGTGAAATGTCTAATCAAGCACAGCTCTCTTTAGACTGCCTAGGGCCCAGCTGTGTGCTGTAAGTTAGCTCCGCTGATCAGCACTTTTTGAGCATGCATCTGCTGTTAATGTTTGGATGTGGGTTTGGAATAGGGTGTGGGTGTGTGATAGAACATAATTGGGGATGGATGGGGAGTTTCGAGTCGACCCCTGTCCCCCTGATTGGAGGGGGGGATTCTGGGATGAAAGCCTTGACAACCGGCAGGGAGTATTATGTCATTCCGTGGGCGGCGACTTGTATTCCTATTCCTTGTTCCGGGCCAATAAAAATCAGCGCTCCAAGGAATACATCTGGAGGTTCCAGTTCCAGTATGGAATCGGATATGGCAGGCAGCTCTATGGACTCGATATACATTTACATCCACACACAGTGAATGAATGGGAATAGTCCCAATTGAATGAATAAGTCAATGGGAGAGGTTTCAATTGACATTCAATCGAGGCATTATGTTACGGTATGGTTTCCATTGTTGTCCATGTTTAATGTACAGCATCCTCTGCCTACATACTTTACAGCTAACACTTGACTGGACCCACAGGAGTCAGCTTATGTTTACTCAGCCCCATCTTCATTGTATATTAAAACGGATAGTAAAACCTACACACGCATCCAATTACTTTACTTAGAGATTGATGAGGAGGGCCTATAGATAAATAGGCACATCTATGAGTAGAGATGACTTTGTAGCTTAATTATATAACCATCAAACAGTGACTAAGCAAGTAGATGAATTGCTGACAACGTAAGGAGGTGAGCGCAGCAGAAGTTGAAGCCACTCCATGCCAACAAATGGAAGAGAGTCTGGCTGAGACGGAATCCATCTCATTAGAGAGCAGAGCAGTGTGCTGCTGACGTATCTGAATCCTGTCACTGGTCGGAAGGGTCAAACACTAGCCAACTGATTCAGTATCAGTTTTATCACATCATTCTTTCTCAGCCTGAACTGAGTTAGTGACCATCGTCTGCTTAGGAGGGTGAAATGCCAGACATTGAAAAGTTTGTCGGCTCCATATGTTGGAATGGACCAGCAGCACCTCTGCCAGATGACTGATTTAGGATAAGTTTCATCCAATTATCAAGGCACACCTCACCGCTAGCCTGAACTGATTTGATGACCAGAGAGAGCTACCTGGGAGGGTCAAATGTCAGATGCTGATATAGGATCAGTTTTAACATGGCCCACCACCCTCTTGACTTTTTCCACATTTACTCTAAATTTTATTTAAAATGTATTCTTCATCAATCTACAGTACACACAATACCCCATAATGACAGAGCAAAAACAGGTTTTTAGAAATATTTACAAATGTATTACAAATAAAAAAACTGAAAACACATTTACATAAGTATTCAGACCCTTTACTCTGTACTTTATTGAAGCACCTTCGGCAGCGATTACTGCCTCGAGTCTTCTTGGGTATGACACTACAAGCTTGGCACACCTGCAGTTTCTCAAATTCTTCCCTGCAGATCCTCTCAAGCTCTGTTAGTGTCACGCCCTGACCTTAGAGAGCCTTTTTATGTCTCTATTTGGTTTGGTCAGGGTGTGATTGGTCTTTTGTTGTTTGGTTTTAATAAAGAAGCATGAACACGTACCACGCTGCACCTTGGTCTCATCCTTCCGACTAGCGTTACAGAACATCCCACCACAAACGGACAAAGCAGCGTGGTAAGGAGGACTGGACATGGGAGGACATCCTGGATGGCAAAGGATCCTGGACGTGGGAGGAGATCCTAGTCGGAAGGGAACAGGTGGAAGCAGCTAGGAAGGCGGAGGCAGCTAGAAAGGGGGCCCAGCGTTACGAGGGGACACGGCTAGCACGGAAGCCCAAGAAGCCACTCCCCCAAAATTTTGGGGAGGGGGGGGAACACGAGGAGATTGGCTGAGTCAGGTTGGAGACCTGAGCCAACTCCTCATGCTTACCGTGGGGAGAGTGTGACTAGTCAGGCCCCATGTTATGCGGCTCTGCGCAGTGTGTCTCCAGTGCGCACTCATAGCCCGGTGCGCTATATTCCAGCTCCCCGCATCGGCCGGGCTAGAGTGGGCATCCAGACAGGACGGATGGTGCCGGCTCAGCGCATCTGGCCTCCAGTGCGTCTCTTCGGTCCAGGATATCCTGCGCCGGATCTGCGCACTGTGTCTCCGGTGCGTGTCCACAGCCCAGTACGTCCTGTGCCAGCACCTCGCAGTTGCCGGGCTAGGGTGAGCATCCAGCCAGGAAGGGTGGTGCCAGCTCTACGCTCCAGACCTCCAGTGCGCCTCCTCGGCACAGTATATCCTGCGCCGGCTCTATGCACAGTGTCTCCGGTGTGCTCTCACAGCCCAGTGCGTCCTGTGCTAACGCCCCGCAGTTGCCGGGCTAGGGTGAGCATCCAGCCAGGACGGGCTGTGCCAGCTCTGCTCTCATGACCTCCAGTGATGATCCATGAGGTGGAGCAGGGTCTACGTCCCGCACCAGAGCCGCCACCGCGGATAGATGCCCACACAGAACCTCCCCTATAGGTTCAGGTTTTGCGGCCGGAGTCCGCACCTTTGGGGGGGGTACTGTCACGCCCTGACCGTAGAGAGCCTTTTTATGTCTCTATTTGGTTTGGTCAGGGTGTGATTTGGGTGGGCATTCTATGTTCTTTATTTCTATGATTTGTGTTTCTATGTTTTGGCCGGGTATGGTTCTCAATCAGGGACAGCTGTCTATCGTTGTCTCTGATTGGGAATCATACTTCGGCAGCATGTTTTGCCACCTTAGGTTGTGGGATGTTGTTTTTTGTTAGCTCTGTGTAGCCTTCAAGACATGAAGTTCGTTGTTCTTTTGTTGTTTTGTTTGGTGTTCGGTTTTAATAAAGAAGCATGAACACGTACCACGCTGCACCTTGGTCTCATCCTTCCGACGAGCGTTACAGTCAGGTTGAATGGGGAGCGTTGCTGCACAGCTATTTTCAGGTCTCTCCAGAGATGTTCGATCGGGTTCAAGTCCGGGCTCTGGCTGGCCACTCAATGACATTTAGTTGTTCCGAAGCCACTCCTGCGTTGTCTTGGCTGTGTGCTTAGGGTTGTTGTCTTGTTGGAAGGTGAACTTTCGCCCCAGTCGGAGGTCCTGAGAGCTCTGGAGCAGGTTTTCATTAATGATCTCTGTACTTTGCTTCGTTCATCTTTGCCTCAATCCTGACTAGTCTCCCAGTCCCTGCCTCTGAAAAACATCCCCACAGCATGATGCTGCCTTCACCATGCTTCACCGTAGGGATGTTCCCAAGTTTCCTCCAGATGTGATGCTTGGCATTCAGTTCAATCTTGGTTTCTTCAGACCAGAGAATCTTGTTTCTCATGGTCTGAGTCTTTAGGTGCCTTTTGGCATGCTCCATGCGGGCTGTCATGTGCCTTTCACGGAGGAATGGCTTCTGTCTGGCCACTCTACCATAAAGGCCTGATTGGTGGAGTGCCGCAGAGATGGTTGTCCTTCTGGAAGGTTCTCCCATGTCCACAAGAGCATCAGGTTCTTTTGTCAACTTCTTCCATTTATGAATGATGGAGGCTACTGTGTTCTTGATTATCTTCAATGCTGTAGAAATGTTTTGGTACCCTTTCCCTAGATCTGTGCCTCAACACAATCCTGTCTTGGAGCTCTACAGACAATTTCTTCGACCTCATGGCTTGGTTTTTGCTTTGACATGCGCTGTCAACTGTGGGACCTTATATAGACAGGTGTGTGCCTTTCCAAATCAATCCAAATCCAAATCAATGTCTTAATCAATTGAATTTACCACAAGTGGACACCATTCAAGTTGTAGAAACATCTCAAGGATGATCAATGGAAACCTGAGCTCAATTTCGAGTCTCATAGCAAAGGGTCTCAATACTTACGTAAATAAGGTATTTCTGTTTTTTTTATTTAATACATTTGCAAAAACTTCTAAAAACGTTCACTTTGTCATTATGGGATATTGTGTGTAGATTGCTGAGTTTTTTTGTTATTTAATCCATACTTTCCTAAGGCACTGTATATAACTGCCATAACTATTGTTTAAAAGCATGTTTGAGCTAAATCCCTTGTCCTTTGTACAAATAAACTCACATATTTGGGTGGCAGCGAGCCTAGTGGTTAGAGCGTTGGGCCAGTAACCGAAAGGTTGCTAGATCAAATCCCTGAGCTGACAAGGTAAAAATCTGTCGTTCTGCCCCTGAACAAGGCAGTTAACCCACAATAATTGTGCATTCATTTCAGTACAAATTAAGCTCGTAACAGGGTTGACACTTAGATAACAGGGTTGACGGAACAACATATTTTACCATGTCATCTGTGTACCTTTTCAAATTAAGATATAAACATCCCCATGTAATCAGAAACATAGGTCTAAGGAACATAGATTAACGTTTAACAAGTTTGGACCACACTTGGTTCAGAATTTCAACTCAGCAGCAGTTGTTGGTGGTGTCATGATATCTGTAAATAAAGCATTCACATAGTTAAATCAGTGTTAAGTTTTGCATGAGTTTAATAACTTTAGTTCAATCGTTTCCTCCTAATCATTTAAAAAAGAAAGAAAGTTGAAGCTCATTTACTTTATTTCTAAACAAAAAAAAACGTACAAATGATATTTGGAGAACAACAAAAACAAGCAAAAATGACCCTGACCCTCAGTCGATCTACAAATACATTGCCTATTAGCTGTAGCTGTTCAGTCAGTTGTAATGATGACTCTTTTCTCAAATCACATAGCGTTCACATTTGTATTCCTAGGCATTACTAATTAAGCTCCGCACACAGAGGATTGTATTATCACATTCACGTGAAATGTTAGAATATTACTTACGATTCTGTATTAATATCAGTGATGTAGTGGTAAAAAAGGTGGGTCATGGGTAAACTATAAACTCCAGTGGGCGATCGAGGTAAGACGAACAATGTTTATAACTGTATTTTTTGCATTTTGAATGCATTTTAATTTAGGCCTATAGGGGAAAGCTGTTCATATTGGGGGATATGTTCATATTGAAACATGTTTTTTTTTAGTTCCTAACTTGTTTGATGAGGTTAGTACAGGTTTTCTCAGGGACATACTGAATGACAAGATAGACTCAGGACAGAACAAAGCTGGTGCAAAGTACAGCTCTTTCTCGAAAAAGTTGCTTCCTAAGATAACCACTCAAACTCAGGACAGAGGTGGTGGTGGTGATGATGCAAAGAAAAACGGAGACTGATGAACAACCATGTCTAGTTTGGTCTCGGGGACTTGGGAGCATTCACGCTCAGGAAAGAGATGAGCTGGTGCAAAGAGAATGACTCGTTCGGAGGAAGGGCCATGGTGTCCAAGTGGGTGCGGTGTACAGACCACTTAATATGTTTAATAAGAGGTCTCTATAAAAGGCTTGTTTGACAGAATGTGCGCCACCAAAGTAGATGAAGCACTGGAACTGGAGAGGGGCCTGGAAATGGGAACACTTACAGTACATACCGTGAGCTTTGTAAGGAAGGCCTGTGGCTAACTGGTTGCACATGAACCATTCATATGAACCATTTCTGCTCTGCTCTCTGACACACACTACAGTAGAGTGCAGTACAGTACACTGATCCCTCTGTTTGCTTCTGTTTGTCTGTTACAAATACATCATGGACTAACCCAGCAAACCATAATTGGTTCTGTGAATGTTCCCAGCACATTCATTGGGTTGCCCCAAAAGTTCTAATAACATAAAGACGGTCCAGTTGTGCTGGTGATTATATAATGTTTGTATAAAACATTCGCCTGATGTTGCAAGAACGTTCCCAGAACACATTTTTGTCTGTTCTTTAAAGATTCCCAGAATATTTCAAGGTTGTGTGAACGTTAGGAGAACATTGCTGTAATGAACCATTTCTATTGCTCCCACATTTTCTTTTGCGGCAGTATGTTCTAAAACCATTACTAGGACATTGTGTTACTACATTACCTGGAAACCTAATAAGAACCATTTGGGAAATGTTCTGTGGTGGCTGTTACAGATGTGGTGCACAACATATTAGTGAATGTTAGAACTTTCCAAGAATATTTCATTTGAAACGTTTTCTGAAAAAAATAACATTTTGTTATGAAAAACGTTATTTTAATGTTTTGGGATGTTATCTTAATGTTAGATAAAACCCTAACTAGAACGTAATGGGAATTTCAACTAATGTCCAGGGAATGTTCCGGGTTTGCTGGGAAGGCTTCCTGCATAGATCTGTGTCTAACTCCAAGCGTAGTATAAAGTGAATATTAACTTTCACAGTTGATCTCCATATACTGTAGGATACTACAGTATGTTAGTGGTATGTTTGGCTGTGGGATCTTCAATCATACTCATTAGAGGACAAGTGTCCTCTGTGTGTTACTGTGTTTGGTCTTTGTGTTTCGTCACCCCTACTACCCTGTTTCTTGGCCCATGTTGCAGTGATCTGCTAATCCTAAAGTCTCCCTCACGAATCCGGGAATTTAATACAACACTCTGTGAAATTCCCCAAATGAAAAGGCTCATTGTTGGCGGAAGCACAATGAGATGTCGTTGAGGACTACATTTAGATATTTAGCGACTTTGTATTTTAGTTCAGGAGCTCAGTAGCAGACTGAGGATGGGGTCTGGAGAAGAAGTCATTGTGCTAGAGCAACTCGTGCCCTACGAGGTCCGGATCCCGCTGGTTTTCTGTTCTACCTGTTAATTGCGCCCACCTGGTGTCCTTGGTCTAAATCGGCCCCAATGAAAAAAATGCAGTGGAACTGGCTTCGAGATCCAGTGTTGAGTTTGAGGGTCCTAGAAAGTCAGATGTTAATGGTCAATGGAGGTAGAGGGGGTCTCTGACAGACATAATTCTCTTAGCATTCTATGATGACATTGCTCTGGCTTCTTTTGACACTGGAATGGCAATCTCTGTACAGTAGATATGGTTACAATTTCCATATTTGACTCCCATCCCCATCCCCCATCCCCTTTGTATTCTATACAATTCAATGCACAATGCTTTATTTGCATGACAAGCAGTACATGCGTATCGCCATAGCAACAATATACAAGAAAAAAAACTTTTAGAAAATGTTTTGATAAACCCACGGAATATGTTTTATAAAACAAATTGTGCTGAAAGTGAGAGAAGTAAACAGTTCATCATCCTGTATTTGTGCAACTGGCTTTTTATTGCTTGTTTGTTTCCTGAAACATATTGTATAACTATTTATGCATATCATTTTTTTCTGCTTGCCAATAACTTCTCTGTAAACATGAAGGAAGTTCATTGACACTGCAATATTTTTACAAAACGACACAATTTGTTAACATGATTTTTGTTAAAAGCTTATAGCTCTTTTCTCCAATGATTTTTTTGTTGTTGATTGCTCTGTAGTAACAAAAGTTTTATTTTCTTGCAGCGTTGCTACCGTGTGTGTTCTCGTTTAACGTGGATGACAAGAATGGGCTGAATTTCAATGGTCCGCTGGAGGACATGTTTGGATACTCAGTCCAGCAGTTTGAGAACAGTGAAGGGAAATGGTAAGTCAACTCGTGTTATCATCCACCAGCCCTGGGTTCACATAGTGATAGTTTCCTTTCAAATACTTAAGCTGCCCTTGATTTAGCTTGGTTCCATGGAACCAATGGAATAGTCCCAAAAGTGTAAAAAGCAAACCCCACCCATCTGGCACTCCAGGCAGGCTCAATCAAATGCTCAAAGTATTTAAGGGGCAATCAGTTGCTGCATCCATTTTTGGACTTTTAATGGCATGTAATTCAAATTCCAATTATCTTCAATGCTTTTCAATTAGTAGCATTTCAAATTGTAATTTGGTTTACTTTCTGAATTGACTGGAATGTAAATGGAATTGACCCCAACCCTGACAGTAGTTTGGTTTCCTGTTAACTAGACAACTTCAACATTGAGATATCTTGCAATACTGACTGCTATCATTACAAGACTCATGTGTCCCTCCCTGTAACATTGACTGTTTCTACTATTTTCAAACAAACAAAAAATTGTTATTTGTAAGGCACATGGTTTTATCTAGAACCTTTAACATCATAAGAACCGTTTTTGGAAAGAAGGGTTCTTTTGATTATTCTTTGCAAGGCAAGAAGGGTTCTACATGGAACCATATATAATACTTGGTCTCGAGTGTCAGATACATTTTTACTCGGCCTTGACTCGGTCTTGGACAATTTGGACTCGTCATTTCTTCTCGAGACCAGCAGAGTAAATCATACAGCTTAAACAGCTTCCATTCAATCAGCATAATGAACCACTTTGCCAGGCCAAATACTGTATGTACGCTCCTTTCAGGAAACATAAATATCTTATCGCCTATTGAAACCTGCGCCTCCTACTTTACTCGTAACATTACTGCTCCTTACTTTCGTTGAAAAATATCCTAAACCTTTGTCGCGCTCGTCAGAATTTCCTTGGTTCGCTGGTAGGGAAGAGTGGGGGTGGTTGTTTGAAAGTTGCACGCTCACTATTAATAAGGGAAGACAGGCACCTACACGGATAATGCTACCAACAACCAAAACCACACTGCTTACACAACCTATGGTAGCCTACAAAAACACAACCATTAGTCTAAGCATTTCCCAATTGAAATGTACAACTACTACCACCGTGATACTCAGTATGAAGCACTTCAATTCTGCAGGCAGACCGGTGCACTGGTCGCCGGCTTATCGACTCGTCGTGCAGCCCAATCAGCCACTCAAAACGTTCTTGAGCGGCAACAAATCTGCTCAACTACCTGATTTGCTTTCCATACACCCACGCATTCGGACAAACCCGCTCATACTGTCACGTTCGTCATAGTGATGAGACCAAGGCGCAGCGTGATATGAATACATAGTTTTTTAAATAAAGACATAACACCTAACAAAAATGACTGTATAATCGAGTGCTGACATCCAACTCCACATAGACAATAACCCACAAAACCAAAATGGCAACCTAAATAGGATCCCCAATCAGAGACAACGATAAACAGCTGTCTCTGATTGGGAACCAATTCAGGCCACCATAGACCTATAATAAACCTAGACTAACAAACACCCCTAGATATACAAAAAACTCTAGACAGGACAAAACAAGCATACCCACCCTCGTCACACCCTGACCTGACCAAAATAATACATAAAACATAGAAAACTAAGGTCAGGGCGTGACACATACTCCTTTAGCTATATTGGGCTGCATCTACCCATACTTGACAAAAAGTGATTGGTTGATTCCACTGTCACTCCAAAATTCGGCCCTAATACAGTTAAATGGCAGAGGCCTTCTATCTAGCTTTTGATGGCGTAGCTAATGGCTGATTTAGCTAGCTATACTAAACAAAAACATAAACGCAACATGTCAAGTGTTGGTCCCATGATTTCATGAGCTGAAATTAAATTTCCCAGAAATGTTCCATATACACAAAAAGCTTATTTCTCTCAAATGTTTTTGTACAAATTTGTTTACATCCCTGTTAAGTGAGCATTTCTCAATTGGCAAGATAATCCATCGACCTGACAGGTGTGGCATATCAAGAAGCTGATTAAACAGCATGATCATTACACAGGTGCACCTTGTGCTAAAAGGCCACTCTAAAATGTGCAGATTTGTCACACAAGTTTTGAGGGAGCATGCAATTGACATGCTGACTGCAGGAATTTCCACCAGAGCTGTTGCCAGAGAATTGAACGTTAATTTCTCTATCATAAGCCACCTCCAATGTTGTTTTAGAGAATTTGGCAGTACGACCATGTGTAAGTAGCTATGCCAGCTCAGGACCTCCACATCTGGCTTCTTCACCAGATTGTCTGAGACCAGCAAATCCGGATAGCTGATTAAACTGAGGAGTATTTCTGTATGTATTAAAACCCTTTTGTGGGGAAAACCTAATTCTGATTGACTGGGCCTTGCTCCCCAGTGGGTGGGCAAGTCTGGGTGGGTCTATGCCCACCCATGGCTGCGCCCCTGCCCAGTCATGTGAAATCCATAGATTAGGGCCTAATTAATTAATTTCAATTGACTGATTTTCTTACATGAACTGTAACTCAGTAAAATCTTTGAAATTGTTGCATATTGCGTTTATATTTTTGTTCAATATATTCCTTTCCAACAAAAACTGAAGAGATTCAATCAGAACATAATTGAAAACAATAATGTAATAATAATAATAATAATAATTATTATTAGACTAATAAGGCTGGTGGAACCATTCATAGAGGTTTCTAGGAAGAACCCTCCAAAGATAAAAGGGTTCTTGGTAGGACCCTTCATAGACGGTTCTCGGCAAAACCCTCCATAGAGGGTTCTAGCTAGAACCATATACAGGCGGTTCTTTGAAGAACCCTACATATGTGGTTCTATGTAGAACCCTCTGCAAAGGGTTCTACCCAGCACCAAAAAGGGTTCCCCAATGGGGACAAACTGAAGAACCCTGTATGGTTCTACTTAGCACCTTGTTTTTCCTAAGAGTGTAGTCCTGTGGTCAAGACACTGGCTCAAATAAAGAGTCCCTCCCTCCATCCCTCCAAGTGTATCAGTTAGGCCTGCAGCTTAACACCGTGGGTCTCATAAAGAGCCCCCCCCCCCCCCCCCCCCTCCCTCCGCCTGTTAAGTTGAACCAACCCTCCAGAGTATGCACCCAGTCTGCCAGTAAAGGCACCGTGAAACCACGCGTCTGTGGCCCCTCTCTTAATTGGTGAAGGAGCACATTTTTACATGCTAGTAAACTCAGTCTGCCTCCCTTTAGAGAAAGGTACAGTCCCCCTCAGACAGAGAGACAGCCGGTCCCTATACTACGCCACTAGAGGCTCATACAGTGTGATCCCGGCCCCTAAATAACTAGCTCACTATCCCCCTTTTTTTTAACATGCTAGTAAACTACATCTGCCTCATTTAGAGAAATGAACAGTCCCCCTCAGACAGAGACAGCCGGTCTGTATAGTTCTCTACAGGAGTCCCTTACAGTGTGACCCCGGCCCCTAACCAACTAGCTCACTAGCCCCGTACATTCAGCTGGAATGGGCTTGTTAAGCTCATATGGGATCAGTTACAGTGATTTAGTCCTTCTCAATCAGCAGGAGCAACTGATGAGGAACGATGAACGATCCCACGGCTTTCTCGTGTAGAGAATGCTCCTATAGGCCCAGCTACTCTCACTTATACACAGATACCATTGTGTAAGAGTGACGGGGGCTATATGTTCCGATATCCATACTGGCATACCACTTTAAGGCATTTTCACACTGTCAATTTCACACAGAGATAATGTAAAGAAAGACCTGATGGTTCCAGTTACTTTCTATTAACCAGCTACCTGTGTATACGATTGACGAAGATATGATCCTTCCATTATCCATACTAGCATACCATACCTGAGAATGCATGGCCATATCATAGCTTCATTCTAAGAAAAGTATGTCAGTAGGATGTATGTGTGGCTTTTGGAACAGAGCCTTATTTGGGTTGGTAATTCACAGAAACCTCCATTGAAGACAAAGGGAGAGAGAGAGGTTGTGTCTCGATGCCTATGTTACTTAACCTGGGTCACTGTAGATGTGAGGCGAGTTATCATTCACAGGTGGCACGGCTCCAATTGAAGGCTCTCATTTAGAGTGAGTGCTGTTGCTGAAAGGGAGCCAGGCCAGTGTGGATCAGGCACAGATGTCTGTTCTCTGTGCAGTGGGTCACTTAGCTGCGAGATGATGACTGCTATCTCTCCCTCGGATGGCTGTGATTCCAGAGAGCCAATTGTGTTCCCGCTGGTTGCACCCTCTTTAGTTGATCAGCGGTCGTTAGCAGAGTGGAATGTTAATTAGGCGAACTGTTTACGTGCTAGCCGATAACTAGCTCAGTTTAGCATTATATCGTACCCACAAGATTTCGGCTGAGAGAGAACCAGCACTGGACCACACATATTACACTCACAACAACAGAGCCCAGCTAACCGGCTGTATTCCGATGTAAAGCATGAGTTACTCACTCAGAAATATGTAAACAATGTTATGACGAGTAAACATAGTAGGGGTAAGTGCTAAATTGGGTACTTTCCACTGCAGAACAAGCATTTTAGATCATTTCTGTTATAAAATTAAATTGCCTTTTTCGTGGGAAAACACCAAACCCAACGCTAGGTCACTGAGAGGAACTCTAGTTGTTGCTTCTTTGTTTATGATGGGTGGGTATGGAATACTGACCTCTTCCCCTGTTTCTGTCTCTAAAGGGTACTTATCGGTTCTCCCCTGGCCGGCCAGCCAGCCAAACGGACTGGAGATGTCTACAAATGCCCTGTGAATCGAGGACCAAACCCTAAATGTATCAAACTGGGGCTGCCTGGTGAGCACTCGTTTGTAGTGTGTCTATGTGTTTGCGTATGTGGGTGCATGTGATTGTTATTGATACTCCCTCTATTAGCTGCGTCTGAGTTGAGGTTTTAGCCCCTAACACACAGCCTCGCATCGTCCAGAGTGCTGGTCTGGGACTCCCTGCCTTGTGTGCTGGACAGGACGTGAGCCAAAGCAGCAGCACAGGAAGACACTACATAAACAGGATTTTAATGTCTCATCTCATTCACTCATAATTATATCATGCTAACCAGATAACCAACATGTCTCCTCTGCTGCATGCGCTTCATTCACCATGCCTCAGGGCTTCTGATGACTCGATACTGAACAGGGCTGGGGTCAATTCCATTTCAATCAAGTTGATTAAGGAAGTAAACTGAATTGACTGAATCGAAATGGAATTCACCCCCAACCCTGATACTGACTCACTTCCAAAAGGCAGGGTTGAGATTAATTAGGATTACTAAATCAATTTAGTGGAACTAAATCAATTCATTTTGGGGATATATTAAAATTCTGCAACAAATTTTGTTGACATTGTTTTGTTAAGTATCTTGACGTTTATACCTATTGTTTATCTATTTTTTTATACAGTTTATCTTTTGTAATGTTCTCTGGTAAAATTATACGAATATTTGTCCGCCGTACAATCTGGTCATGTACAGTGTTTAGCTTGACAATGACTGTATTATCCTACAGCTTGACAGGGCCGTGCGTGGTTCTGCGGTCACTGGACGTGACGTGAATTATGAGGACATTATGAGAGTAGCCGACACGATTCCTCATAAGACGTCTTTGAAAAACGCTTCTAGACAGAGAACACATTTAATTATACATAGAATGGCATTTAGCAGACACTTTTAGCCAAAGAGACTTACAACAGTGTATTCACATACTGTACATTTTAGTATTTGTGACCCCCAGTGGGAATTGAACCCACAACCCCGGTGTAGCTAGAGCCATTCTCTTACAACCACACAGGACAAATTCAGCACACACTGCTAACTACGCTACAGTACTTATGCTGGAAAACAAACAATACGTGTATGCTTTTATCGGTAAAGACTGTCGAAATAGCCTATGCATAATTATCTGAGGTAGATAACTATCCTATAAATAGCTACATGTCAGTAGTGCACATCTTTATAAGTGAGGTCCGGAGAGTTCCATGGTTCTGGAAGGGTAGTCTGCCTTTCTGCCTATGGGAAAATGGACAGAGGAATTTGACCAGCTGTTCTTTCTCTTCAAGGACTCCTTCTTTCTTTCACGGACTTTATTTATTCATTCCATTTTTTCCCCCAGAAAACACAACAATACCGAACTTACACGAAGTCAAGGAAAACATGACCATGGGAACGACGTTGGTTACCAACCCTCAAGGAGGCTTTCTGGTAAGAGGCCATGTGGAAATCTAGATGTCAGCCCTGGACTGCAATAGCCAGTACGGTTGTTACTATATGTAGGGCTGACATGTATATCACACACGCACGCCAGAGGAGGCTGCTGAGGGGAGGACGGCTCATAATAATGGCTGGAAAGGATTGAATGGAATGGCATCAAACACATGGAGCCCATGTGTTTGATGTATTCGACGCCATTGCACTTATTCCACCGCAGCCATTACCACAAGCCCGTCCTCCCCAATTAAGGTGCCACCAACCTCCTGTGACGCACGCGCCCGCTCTCTCCATTACACTCGCTCTCTCTCTCTCTCTGTCTGTCTAGAAGAATGGGTCTGAGTATTTATAATGATGACATAAGATATACATTACAAAGCCCGGATCTGACCAGAACTTTCCCCCTCTGCCTCTTCACTGGGCTTGTACCTCACTTCTCATATAAGGACTGTTGACTAGAGAGTCCTAGCCTATCAGATCCTGTGCTTCGGAGAGTCAGTCACTTTGAGTCCAGGTTAAGCCAGTGTGCATGTGTGTGTAGCGTTCACGGTCTCATGATGAGGTAACGTTAGCGCTGTGTCTTCAAAAAGTTTCAGGGGGAATGTCCTAATGACCTTATTTCAGATTCCGCTGTGACGCGTGCGTGCGTGCGCGTGTGTGTGTGTGTGTGTGTGTGTGTGTGTGTGTGTGTGTGTGTGTGTGTGTGTGTGTGTGTGTGTGGTGTGTGTGGTGTGTGTGTGTGTGTGTGTACTATTTTCGTCCAGGCTTGTGGTCCCCAGTACGGCTACATGTGTGGTCAGCAGACGTACATCTCTGGGGTCTGTACCAACGTCAGCTCAACCTTCCAGGTACTCAACTCCATCGCCCCGGCCGTGCAAGGTAGAGGACAACAAAACACACACACACACACCGATAACTACAGTCAGAACAGAGCTGCATGATCCCTCGCCTTGGTGTTCCTTTTACATCCTACCCCAGACAGACTAGAGCAGAGGTATCTCTCTCTACATCCTCCCCCCAACCCATTCCTCTCTTCACCCCCTAACCAACCAACCCCTAGAGCCACGTGGCCCAGAGAGAAACATGGCTTGTGTACATAAGAGCATTCCACTTAGTGTAAACTACTCTCCAGTCTCTTGCTGCCATGCATGCCCAAGTTAGGACCGATTTTAGAGAGACTTGTCATCGCTGTCTTAACACTGCACATTGACAGCAAGAAGACCAAACAGATATAATATTTGACTAAAACATAATAATTTCAAACCTTGTGTATGACGATCAAATTACAGTATGTCTCTCTATTATAATACTTTGGAACAGATTTCCAGAAGTACAATCACTTGGAGCTGATTTGCTGGTGTTTTTATGGTATTTTATGTCCAACAAGAACTTGGGGGGCCAAATAAAATCACCCGCAGGCCGCCAGTTGGGGAATCCTGGTGTAGCCTATTAAGCCTCAGTGTAGATGAGATACAGCTTTCCACCTCTGTGTAGTCTCACTATCAGACACTGTATTGGACATGCATTCGAAGCACATTATAGTGTAGTCTGTGGCTGTGTTCCAATATCCATGCTGTACCACTTAGAATGCATGTCCAATAGAATGCATGTCCACTGCTTCCTTCTCAGTAGTATTCTAAGTAGTATTCTGTGGTAGTGTGGATATTGGAACGAGGCCTTTTTAACAAGACTCAAGAGGGACTAGTGTAGATGGGGGAGCTTCTCGGTGTTGTAGTGTTCCTCCCTCTCTTCACGTCTCTCCACTGCACAAACCAACTGTTTAACGCATTTATTGTATAAAAACTGTTGGCAACTGTGGCTTTAATAGTTTAAACGTTGACGTACAAAACACATGTCTGTTTTCCCAACTAAATTCTACTTTGCGTGTAATGTGTGATATATTGGTTGTGCTACACAGATCATAACGGCCACATTATTTGAATCCCTCTTGTATTCCAGAGTGCGCCAAAGAGCTTGACATTGTCATGGTGCTTGACGGCTCCAATAGTATATGGCCATGGAACAGCATCATTGAGTTCCTGCTCAAGTTTCTGAAAAATATCGAAATTGGTCCTAAACTGTCCCAGGTGATTTCTCCTTTCTGTATACTAGGGGAAAAATGGGTAACACTTTAGATGAAGGTACCTGCAGAAGAAACTTTTATGGTTCCAACCAGGTGAAACGGTTTCACCGAAGGACCCTTTAAGAACACAGTGTCAACTCTGGGACATGACTGAGAGAGGGATAGAAGGGAGCGATGGATCGAGAAAAGAGGAGGGATAGGGAATAGAAAGATGCCGGCAACATCAATTGCAATTCACTGTCTTTTAATTATGTAACAGCACAATATTATAATAATAATATGTCGTTGCCTTGCCGTTGAGTTGCATGCATATTATGATAACCTATTCATTACAGTCACAAGTCTCAGAACCACTGTTAAATCATCACTCATACTGTTATTAGTTTAACGGCGAAGAGCATTATGTGTTAAATAAAGGTTACTTAAATTATTTTTTTTTTTTTATATGAATGGAGAGTCCTTTTTAAAATACCCTAGCCTCTGGAGAGGAGCTGGTTCGCAGTGGTTTAGCTTAATGGTGAAATTACAGTTTTCCTCTGTGCTCCACTGGAAAATATTGTCCGACAAAGTTCTCCCTTTATAGATCCCATATTCCATAGCCGGATAAGTACCCTGCGTGCTATATAAAGAGAATGACATCACATTCGACTCACCAGACCAAACCACACAGCCTTCCTTACCAGACTGTCTCGGAGTGTTGGAGTGTGCCACAGGATGGGACAGTTAGAAAATAGGGAACTGGAGAGAAGGGCAGAGAGAGAGAGATGAGGGTAAAGGAGGTTAAAGGGAAGAGAGCGAGTCAGATGAGGGTGAATCTGTACGTTTGAGTGAGTGTCGGTCTGTCTGAATCCTGTCTTTTTGTTCCAGGTGGGCATTGTGTCGTATGGAGAGCAAGTCATTCACAATGTGAACCTCAGCCAGTTTAAAAACACTCAATCTCTGCTGGGCAAAGTGAGGAATCTTGAACAGCAACAGGGTGTCAGGACCATGACCTTCCTGGGTATTGACACGGCAAGGTGCAGTACAAGAGTCTGGTCCTGCTCAATTTACAAATAATGTACCTCGTTTAATTGCGTTCAGTTGAATTTAGTGATCCACTCAGTTAAGTATGTCTATTTCTTGTACAGTGTGGGAAGTGAGTGAAAATGATTTCTGATTTTCAGGAAAGAGGCCTTCACCGTGGAGCGAGGGGCGCGGCCCGGGGTCAAGAAGGTCATGATAATCGTGACGGATGGAGAGTCACATGACTCTCATAACCTCAAAAATGTCACCGCAGAATGCGAGAAAGACGACATTGAGAGGTTCGGTATTGCTGTGAGTATAAGGCCCCCGAAACCCCGATACCTCAATATTAATACCTCAATAGCCTCACCACAGTACAAGCTGTAACATACCTTTCAGTCAGGACAAGATCACAGTCACATCTCTAACAGACTTCAAATGAACACACCAACTATTGTGGAGTTTAGATGGTTTGGTATGAGGGTTGCAAAATCCCGGGAACTTTCCAAAAAGTCTCAGATTTTCCAGAAATCCTGGTTAGTGGCTTCTATGAATCAGGAGAGAATAAGCAATAAGGGAATCCTCCAACTGGGAGTCTGCAACTGGGAATCTTCCAGCCGGGCAGGCCAAGAATTATGGGTTCAATTCCTGTTTCCTACATGGACCACAGTCTGTATATAGAGGACTGCTTTTCCGACTTGATATCATCATTGCGAATATGAATCTGTTCTAAGTTGACTTACCCGTATAAATAACGGCTGGTTAAATCAAATCAAATCAAAAAAACGACACTATTTGTTTCTCTCCAGGTGCTTGGTGATTACAACAGGAACAACCGAAGCATCACTGAGGTGAAAAAGTTCATTGAGGAGATCAAGAACATCTCCAGCGATCCTGTGGGAGATCACTTCTTCAACGTGTCCGACGAGTTTGCCTTGCTCACCATCGTAGACGCTCTRGGAAGCAGGATCTTTGCCTTGGAGGGTAGGCGGAGCTACTTTCCTCTGTTTAAATCACCAAGACATGCTTTGTGCTACTTTGATCGCGGTGGTAACAACGGCAAGTGCGGTTCTTCTCTGGAGCTGTGCTAAAGTCCATCTCTACGTAGTGAAATAAAAAGAGATGAGATTGTGTTTTATTCATCCCCAAGGGGAAGTGAGTTATCATCCGAACAGCCACACAGTCGTACAAATAGAAACAGTAAGGACATTAAAAACAGTTCCAATGAAAATGGATCAGTGAGAGTGATCGTATAGTAATGGATCAATGTGAACGTCCTTTCCACAGCAACGTCAGGTAACTACACCTCGTCGTTTGAGATGGAGATGTCCCAGGCAGGTTTTAGTGCCCACACCTCTAAGGTGAGTCCACATTACCTACTGTTGTTTCTTTCTACTCCTGGGACGTATTCATTACGCCGATTCTTGTTGCAAAAACGTTTCTTAAACGGAGGCAAACTGAAGGGAGGAGGGACCTACGTACATTTGTCCAATAGAAACTCTTGTTTTGCTCTGCTTGCTTCCACTTGGTTCTTAAACGGTAAACGCTTTTCGTAATAAATACACCCCTGCTTTCCTTTCCCCTTTCCTACCAACTAACTCCTTCTACCCCTGCTTTCCACTGTCCTACACTGTTAAAAGAAACAGTTTGAAAATATGCAACTAGGCTTTCCCAACACCCAAGGGCAACTAATTGCATAAATCTATCAAATGTTTTATGTTTCAAAATACTCTCTTTTAATAGTGTACTCCCACTGCCTTAGCCCACTGGGCTAAAGGGTACAGCATATTGCCGTGGGGATCGGTTTATAGGATATCACGTTTGTGAATCTGTGACTGCCCGCTGATCGGCCCCAGTCAGATACAGTACAGAACGACGGTGGGTGTTGTGTTATTCACTGGGCACAGACATCAATTCAACGTCTATTCCACGTTGGTCCAACGTTATTTCATTGAAATGAATTTCATTGAAATGACGTAAAAAACAATATTGATTCGACCGTTGTGTGGCCAGTGAGATCTTTCGTTCACCATCTCGTCTATCCCTGTGCTGGTTCACCATGATCCAACTAAAGTTCTGGCGACAGAGGTATCCTCTGTCCTCTCTTTCCTCTCCTCTCTCAGCCCAGAGAGACCTGTGCTGTGGGGGAGAGGAGAACTAACAAGAGAAGTCTTTTCCGTGAGAGGATGTTCACTTTGAACAAACAAATAACTTTTTTTTCTCCCAAACCTTATGTCCACTCATCAGGCATTTCCCCTCTGTAGATGAGTTGGAGTGAACATGCTCTACACTCTTGCAAAAAAGGGTTCCAAAAGGGTTATTCGGTTGTCCCCATAGGAGAACCCTTTTTGGTGGAAAGGGTTCTACCTGGAACCAAAAGGGTTCTACCTGGAACCAAAAGGGTTCTACCTAAATGTTTTTTTTCACCTAATTTTTACATTCTGTCAGAAAGAACACATGTTTAACTTAATTAAAAACATGTTTTCCCATCTGAAAAGGTAAAATTAAAAAAAAGACTATAGTAAGTGCATATTAAGTGCCAAATAAAGTAACAAGGTTGACTGTAAAAGGGTCGACAATTTCTTCTTAAATCAGCCATAAATCCCCTTGTGACAGTGCTAATGGAAGCTTATTGTGTGCAACAGAGGGTGACAATTGAATGCAAGCTTCACAGAAAAAAAATGTGACCGTTAAAACATTCGTAGCCTGTTTATCTATGGGCAACAGGGTCGACATGTTATTTTCAACCTGCTCAGTTTTCCACCACAAAACACCTGCTTTTACTGAATTGACTATTAGATGTTCACTGTTTCTTTTGAAAAACATTTTTTAAGGAATAGTTTCACCATATTAAAACAAATAGACGCAAAAGGCACTTATTTCGCGGAACGACCCAGTTCCATCTTGTGAAATACTTTAACCTGTCCTGTCTTCCAGTATTCATGAAACAGGGTCTTCTTCTTCGTGTTCTGTGGGGGAAACGGCTACTTGACACAGTGCATTGTGACAGTGGTCTTTCTCACTGTGGTCACTGGTCTGTTCAGCCTTCACTCAAATGAGACTTTTCCACTTCCTGGGGGGGTCTCTTCCTGTTTCCTGTGCTGTAGCATAATTGTCCCGAAGAGTTGGATGGAGGCCCTTAATGTCACTGCCCATGCTGTCACAGTATGAGCTGTTGTCTCATCTGACTCTTTCATTTTCTTATGTATGCATTGTTGTATTAGGAACAATGTGCTCTTGTCCGGACCTGCTTTTTTCGGGCCTCTCTCTCTCTCTCTCTCCCCCCTCTCTCTCTCCCCCCTCTCTCTCTCCCTCCCTCTCTACCACACCTGCTGTCTCGACCTCTGAATGCTCGGCTATGAAAAGCCAACTGGCATTTACTCCTGAGGTGCTGACTAATTGCACCCTCTACAACCACTGATTATTATTTGACCCTGCTGATCATCTATGAACGTTTTAACATCTTGAAGAACGATCTGGCCTTAATGGCCATGAGCTCTTATAATCTCCACCTGGCACAGCCAGAAGAGGACTGGCCACTCCTCAGAGCCTGGTTCGTCTCTAGGTTTCTTCCTAGGTTCCTGCCTTTCTAGGGAGTTTCTCCTAGCCCCCGTGCTACATCTGCATTTCTTGCTATTTGGGGTTTTAGGCTGGGTTTCTCTATAAGCACTTTGTGACATCTGCTGATGTGAAAAGGGCTTTATAAATACATGTTATTATAGTCATTAACACAAAATGATGTCTGTCACAGGTGTGTAGGTTTCAAAAAACAGGATTATTGAAAAGACAGATACTGTACATATTGTTGTACTCACATGGCTGAGGCAAATGTTTTTTTTATAGTTGTTAAATACAATTCCTTCATTCATTCATAGGAGGGTGTGATGCTGGGAGCAGTGGGGGCGTATGAGTGGAACGGGACAGTAGTGATGCACACAGACCAGGGTACCATGGTTCCCCTAAACGCAGACTTCCATGACCCCCTGGACGAGAGGAAGGAGAGCCTGGCAGGGTATGTGGGTAAGTACAAACGACACACACACAGCCTGGTGGGATACGTGGGTAAAGTCCAAACCCGACCACACAAACCACCCGCATGGATTACACTGTATTTATTGACCTTTTAAACCTTTATTTAACCATACATGGCTGTTTTATGACGTTGAATTCCTGCCCTGTCCTCTGTTGCTGTAGTTATCTACGTGTAAGTCTAGACCTACTGTTTAATATGAGCCACTCCACACATGGCATTCCCTCAAGGGAAAATATATATGTATATATTTGAATTGAAGACAGTTAAGAAGAACAGCTTCTTATTTAGATTACGGTACAATGACAACCTGTACAATAACAACCTGTACTGACACTTTGGAAACTGGACAGTGGGCTAAGTCCTTAGTGCCTTCCAGCTCCTGTATAAACAGCCCAGGGTAGCATGGTGGACTACCAGCCCCATTACTCTACAATAGACAGAAACATGGTCTACGTCCCAACTGGCACCCTATTCCCTCTATACTGCACCTTTTTTGTTGTTGACCAGGGCCCGTAGGGCTCTAGTTCAGAGTAGTGCACTATGCAGGGAATAGGGTGCCATTTGGGACGCAGCTATGCTTATACTCTAACTGAAATAACAGACCCACAGGGCTTACAGTAGCCTACATCTCCCCTCATACTACCTTTTACGGGCTGTAGGGAAGACGCTGTGTGGGATTAAAGAATAATGTTATTTAATAAAGGTGTCACGGAGAACAATCTGGGTGGCTGTTCGTTTCAGACCAGACAAACACAAACACCGAGTATGTCTGACATATGAACTGTCTGTGGTACAGTGTTCCTCAGAAAAATGAAACCACGCACACACACTCATGCAGGCACATGCACACACACACTCCTCTCTGTTCTCCAGTGTTTTACTGCTTCCTCTTAACAATGAGACTGAACTAAACTAATGCCAGGAGACCAATGTACTCAAATAACCCTCTAATAGAGACAGTGTCCTTATGCTGTGTCATGAACTGTGTGTTGGTGTTGTGTGTGTGGTGTGTGTGAGTGTGTGTGTGTTGTGTGTGTGTGTGTGGTGTGTGTGGTGTGTGTGTGTGTGTGTGTGTGTTGTGTGTGTGTGTGTGTGTGTGTGTGTGTTGTGTTGTTGTGTGTGTGTGTGTGTGTGTGTGCGTGCGCGCGTGTGTATCTGCCCACCGTGCAGGTTATGATGTGCAGTCGGCATCAACCCCTAATGGTGTATTGTATATCACGGGAGCACCGCGGTACAACCACACAGGCAGAGTCATTGTGTACAAACTGGATGGGAAACACATCACAGTCACACAAGTGCTGAAAGGAGAGCAGGTGACCAATCCTCAACCCATCCTTCATCAATCTTCCACCACCATCATCACGATACATTACAAGCAACATCTTTACGTTATGTACTGTAGTTGCTTTGTCAAACGCATATGGGTTATGTGGTTAGACACAGCGGATGTGGGAAGAGACTATACATTTTTTAACCAATGCAACAAAAAATAGTTTTAGGGCATCATTGGTATGCATTAGATAGAAATGAGATACTGCAAAGTGAGCAGAAAATAAAGTACTCTAATTTCTGGAATTCACAAGAGTTCACTTATGTCAAGGCATTAGATCATACAGTACTTCCACTTCATTTTGAGCATGGAATTCAGAAGAGGCTAGGTTATATTAAAGCATGTATTTGGATTTTCGGTTGAGTGGTTATAATGTAGTTTGAAACCATAGAATATATAATCCAGGATTAGAAGTTCTAYGCCCGTTCTATGGATTCTGTCTGTCTCCTGTAGATTGGATCCTACTTTGGAAGCGTGCTCCAGACGGTTGATGTTGACCAGGACTCGTACACAGACATCCTGCTGGTGGGAGCTCCTATGTACATGGGCCCAGAGAGGGAGGAACAGGGACAGGTGTACGTTTACAAACTCAATGAGGTATGTGGTATACTGTTTGTGTCCTTGACCTGTCATAGTAAATTAAGTTCAATGAAAATGAATTACCGTGAAGGTTAATAAGTGAATGTAACTATCTAGTTGGAGATCACACTTCAGGGATATTTGTCTGTTACAATACGAAGTCTCATTAGAAAAAGATGATATGGATTAGAACGAGGGTCTGATGATGCTCAATAAACATTTCTCTCCCCCCTTCCTTCCTTCCTCCTCTCTCTCTCTCTCTCTCTCTCTCCATCACCCCACACCTCCAGAAGGGCATGTTTGAGCACCAGGCCACGCTGAAGCCAGACAACCAGACGTGTTGTACCTCGGCCCACTCCCATGGCTGCACCGCCGTTAATAAGAATGACCCGTGTGGCGCCCGTTTCGGCACCGCCATCGCAGAGGTCAGTGACCTGGACCTGGACGGGAACCGGGACGTGGCCATCGGGGCACCGTTCGAGAATGACCACAGAGGAGCCGTCTACATCTACCACGGAGCCAAGAAGACTATCAAGGAGAAATACGTCCAGGTGAAGAAAGAAAAGACCATGTGGTCCGACTGTTCCCATCTGTGGAAGTCAAAGGACGGGCTCATTCTAATGGCAGGAATGGAATGAATGGAACACATGTGAACCATATCCTCAGATTTCTCCCTCCACCAGCCACCACTGGTCCTCATCTGTAATCAATGTGTGGGATAGTGGTTTGTGAATGGACACTCTGCAGTAGATATGCAGTTACAGTAGATACCGTAGAAGTTTTTCTGTTAGCCCTCTGAATGTGTGTGTGCTGGTGTGGTTTCAGCGTATCCCAGGTCCTGGAGACGGGGTGAAGACTAAGTTCTTTGGCCAGTCAATCCATGGAGTCATGGACCTGAACGGAGATGGAATCATAGACGTTACCATCGGAGGTCTGGGAGGCGCTTCTCTGTTCTGGTGAGTGTTCAGTGCTTCTGCGTTTAGAGTCAAACATAAAATGCATGCCGCGCACGCATATACAGTAAGCGCATGTAAGCAGGAACACACACTCACACTCTAGCACTCCACTTGAACTATTAGTAATAGCAGTAACCTCATCTCATCTCACATAACTTTATTATTATATCTTTAGCTCATCTATCAAAGACTGTCACTCTGGTTTACACAGCTGTGTCCCTCTCGGGATTTGAACCAACAACCCCCTCCTCTCTATGTTCAAACCCCCTGGCCCTCCTCTCCACATAGAGTTCATGGAGTTGAACCCTCTTCACTCCTTTCCTCTCATCTCATATAACGGAGTTGAGCTCTCTACACACCACAGGGCCCCCATCCAGGGATCGCTCCCACCCACTCAGTTTCTGCTGGAACGAGCCTAGCTGACCAGGGCCGACCAGGGCTGTGTGAAAAACTCCAAATCCCAGCAGGCAAAGATTTTAAAACATGATTTGGCAGCTCTTCCTCCTGGGCTCTTGGACCTCTGCTTAACAGAGCGCGGCTGTAGACCGTTGGAGAGTCACTCCCTAATTCCAGAGCGTCCATGTCAGTGGACCTAACTGTGGCGCTAACAGTTTGATACTGCAGCTGTAGAACTCAGTTACGCCACGGAAACCAGTGACCTCCGTCATAATGGATTCCTTTGTAGAGCTGCCATGGCCCGCGATGTGGTTTAGAGCGCGGTCGCAAACATCTTTTCGCGAAGACACGAATAATGTGCTTCGTATGTTCTATTTGGGGGTTACTTAAAAGGAATGGAAGCAGTATACCTTTTGGCTTCTGCTGTTTTCCTTTCTTGGAAACGTGTATTTAATTCAGTTTAATTCACAGGTCATTCACTTTTGTAACTTGAATGTGCCAGTTCCATGTGCTAATGCCGCGTTCGAAACACCTGGGAACTGGGAAATCTCCAACTTCAGTGCGTTCAAAACACCTGGGAACTGGGAAATCTCCAACTTCAGGTCGTTCAAAACAACTGGGAACGAGGAGAAAAATGTGCACCGACTGGGATAAATCGATTTGACCGGTCATCCAACTCGGAATTCCAAGTCGGGAACTCGGGCCTATTTCTCGAGCTCCGACTTTCCGACCTGAAGATCACTGACGTCATTATTTTTCCAGAGTTCCCAGTTGTTTTTGAACGCTGCATAAATCTGGTGTTTGTCATCCAGGTCCAAGGATGTTGCTGAGCTTTATGCCAACATGACCTTTGACCCGAGCAAGATCAACCTACAGCAGCCCTCTAAAGGCTGTATGTTGGGCGGGAGGGAAACTGCGTGCGTGAAGACCAGGGTCTGCTTTAGCTACAGCGTCAAGTCTGAGAAGGATGACACTAACTTGGGCACAGGTGAGAGTCTGATCAACCCCTTTCCTTTCATTTCATACAGTATTTTTACATGTTTACAGTGTAAACCTCCTTCAATAATATGCAACGATTAAAGCGGACTCTCGATAAGAACAGTAAAAAGGAGTAAAATAGAAAGCTTTCATTTTGAGGTTGCTGTAGCTAACCCTAACCAGGATTTATAGAAAAACTAGGCATTTTGGGAAAGCTACTGGATTTTTGCAACCCTAACCATGACTGGTGTTTGTTGTGTTTCAGCCATTAAGTACAGCTTGACACTGGACTCTCTGAGGGCGAAGTCGAGGGCTGCGTTTGTCAACATAGACGAGAAAAGTGAGAGGAAGGCCCAGGCCACCGCCAAGATCATAGACAATCTGTGTGTGGAGCATTTATTCGCCATGAAGGCAAGTAAAATCCTTCCTCACCCAGCCTGGTCAACATGGAGAGAGAGAGAAAGAGAGGCAGACGRGAGTGAGAGAGAGAGAGGGGGAGATGGAGAGAGAAAGATAACAGCCCCATAGAAAAACACATTTTCTTACATAGTTTAGTAGAACATTGCTAAATGGGTTACTGGCTGCAGATTTTGAACTAGAGAGGGGAAATGGGCTTCAGTTTTTAATTGTGATGGCGTCAGATAAAGCACAGTGAAAGACAAGTGCCTTACCGTAATCAGCCTGGTTCCAGAACTTTTTATGCTTTATAGCCAACTCGTATCAACTATCATATGTTTGGCATGATAATGACCATTACATTTGGGCAAAACAGCACAAACAGATTTGGGCCCAGCCTAAAGGACCATTAGTATCTCAGTAGACCTCCTCAAGAGACTGGCTAGTGGATGTAGTGGATGGATGTATAGTATGGAGCCTAGTTGCTCTGGTATTTATTCATTGTAGGACAGCCTAGCCTCAAAGACGTAACATATTAAACGTAAATCTGTGATTCACCTATGTTACACTCTTAGGAAAAAAGGGTTCCAGAAGGGTTCTTCGGCTGTCCCCATAGGAGAACCCTTTTTGGTTCCAGGTAGAACCTTTTTGGTTCCAGGTAGAAGCCTTTTTTGTTCCATGTAGAACCCCTTTTGGGGGTTCAACCAAAAAGGGTTTTTCGAAGGATTTTCCTATGGGGAAAGCCGAAGAACCCTTTAAGGTTCTAGATAGAAAAAAGGGCTAAAAGTGTACATTTGGTATGGTTACATAAGACGGAAGGTTACTTAATTCTTATGGCTGCAATCCCGTTAACGGGATCAATATGACAACAGCCAGTGAAAGTGCAGGGCGCCAAATTCAAACAACAGAAATCTCATAATTAAAATTCCTCAAACATACATGTATCTTATACCATTTTAAAGGTAATCTGGTTGTTAATCCCACCGAAGTGTCGGATTTCAAATAGGCTTTACAGCGAAAGCACCACAAACGATTATGTTAGGTCACCGCAAAATCACAGAAAAACACACCATTTTTCCAGCCAAAGACAGGAGTCACAAAAAGCAGAAAGAGATAAAATGAATCCCTAACCTTTGATGATCTCATCAGATGACACTCATAGGACTTCATGTTACACAATACATATATGTTTTGTTCGATAAAGTTCATATTTATATCCAAAAACCGCGCCATGTTCAGAAATGCCTCCAAAATATTCGGAGAAATTGCAGAGAGCCACGTCAAATAACAAATACTCATCATAAACTTTGATGAAAGATACATGTTTACATAGAATAAAAGATTGTTCTTAATGCAACCGCTGTGTCAGATTTCAAAAAGCTTTACGGCAAAAGCACAATATTCAATAATCTGAGAACAGCGTTCAGCCACAAAAGGAAGCCATACAGTTACCCGCCAAATTGTGCAGTCAACAAAACTCATAAATAGTATTATAAATCTTCACTTACSTTTGCTGATCTTCGTCGGAATGCACTCCCAGGACTCTCACTTCCACAAGAAATGTTTGTTTTGTTCGGTAATGTACATCATTTATGTCCAAATAGCTATTTTTGTTAGCGTGTTTGGTAGACAAATCCAAAGTCAGGAAGCGCGTTCACTAAAAGCAGACGAAATGTCAAAAAGTTCCGTAACAGTCAGTAGAAACATGTCAAACGATGTATTGAATCAATCTTTAGAATGTTTTTAACATAAATCTTCAATAACGTTCCAACCGGAGAATTCCATTGACTTCAGATGTGCGATGGAACAGAGCTCCCTCTCATGTGAACGCGCATGGTCAGAGCATGGTCAGGTCATGGTAGACCTGACTCATTCCTGTCTCCTTTGGCCCCACTTCACAGTAGAGGCATCAGACAAGGTTCTACAGACTGTTGACATCTAGTGGAAGCCGTAGGAAGTGCAAACTGATCCATATCCCACTGTGTATTCAATAGGGGCTGGGTTGAAAATCGACCAATCTCAGATTTCCCACTTCYTGTTTGGATTTCTTCTCAGGTTTTTGCCTGCTATATGAGTTCTGTTATACTCACAGACATCATTCAAACAGTTTTAAAACTTCAGAGTGTTTTCTATCCAATACTAATAATAATATGCATATATTAGCAACTGGGGCTGAGGAGCAGGCAGTTTACTATAGGCACCTCTGGGCACCTTTCATCCAAGCTACTCAATACTGYCCCTGCAGCCATAAGAAGTTAAGTCAAAAATGAAAGGAAGGAAGTTGGTCGGGGAGGATGGATGTGTGGGCGTATAATGCAAAAGTCTAGCAACCCAAAGGTTGCGTGTTCGAGTCACATCACAGACAACTTTAGTATTTTAGCTAATTAGCTTCTTTGCAACTACTTAGCATGTTAGCTAACCCTTTCCCTAACCCCTAAGCCTAACTCCTAACCCTAACCTTAATCCCTAACCTTAACTCCTAACCCTAATCTCTAGCCTAGCTAATGTTAGCCACCAAGCTAACGTTAACCACAACAAAGCAACATATTATACCAAGTGGAGGGATACAGTTTACATTTACTATGTTACGTCTATCCCTGAGTCCAGGTTGGGTAGGAACGCTCGTAACATGAAAGTGGAGAAAGATCTCCCTCCTTTGATCAAAGGGAAAGCATTTTCAGGAAAACAACCACTTTTACAAAAGGCCTATTACTGTACATACACACATTTCAGCTTAAAAGTGGCCTAGAAATAGATTCACTTTACATTGATTGTTAATTGTTCTATTGGTTGTTTTGTGTCAGATAGTTGTACATTATAAGGTTTTAGTAAGGAGGCCAGATGAAAAGAAGAGAGCTTTTAAATGACAGAAGACCTTGACTGTAATGGGAACCAGAACCAGAGCTTTTACTGATCAAAGCAAGGTGAAGAGAATGCCCTGACGATGACTGTTAAACTACCCGCAGAACCTCTGAGAAAGGGAGCGAGAGAGAGAGAGAGAGAGGGGAGGTGAAGAGAGAGAGGTAGGGAGAGGAGGAGATGGAGGGGAGAGCGAGACGAAGAGAGGGGTAGAGGGAGAGCGGGTGAGAGATAAGCGTAAGAAAGTGAGAGTGAAAGAGGGAGAGAGAGAAATAGGAGAAAGAGAAAGTGGATGAGATAGAGAGGGAGGATAGGCATGTTAGAGAGAGAGGGGTAGAGAGGCATATTTGAGAGAGTAGAGGACTTTGAAAGAGAGACAAAAGAGAAGAGAGAAAGAGAGAGGGAATGAGGGCGAGCTGGTGGATGGTTGGAGGGTGCCGATAGAAGTACAGGAAATTAAAACTCTCCGCTGTCAGGAAGGAGGTTGCTAAAATGTTTTGAATGCAAGTTGTTGGGAGGGTCCCCCCAACAACATTTCACTTAGGGCCACCCAAAAGGCTAGGGCCAGCTCTCTGCATATGTGGCTATGGATGTGGGTACAGAGACCTGCTAGTCTACTGCGGCCCCTCATGATGAGTTCATATTTTTGGTGGCCCCTACCCCAACAAAGATGCCCATCCCTGCTCTAGTATCTTCAGTGGAGGAGGAGAGAGAGTGTGGAGTGACACACACAGCGTTTGATTCGATTTTTAGCAGCCGGTGAAGCGCAGGAGGTATGTTTGTAAATGAATTGGATCAAGCTACGTAGCCTCTTGTTTCCTTCTCGATGAATAAATCAACCAAAAATATTTAGTTGCTTCTCTGTAATACTAGCCACCTAGCAATTTCATGAAGTTAGCTTTAGCTAGCCAGATAGATAGGTTCCCAATCTCCCAACCTCATAACTAGCCACCAAGCCATTTCAGGCTATCGATCAAGTTAGATTAGCTTGTCTAACTATCTTAGCTGACATGCCTGCTGGAAATGTTGCTAGACTTTAGAAATGATCATTAAAATGACAATTGAACAGGTATAAAGAGGATACTTAGATAACTTATGTAGAGAAATAGACATATATATATTTATTTTACATAGAATGAGGCATAATGATTATGTCTCTAGCTTACAGGAAAAGCTGTTTCAGATGTTTGAAAAATGCCAAATTATCCCGGATTCTCCAACCACCACCCCTCCCTCCTCACCTACATCATGCCCCCTCTAAAATAAATGGTGCATGATGCCCCTGGATACATTGTACATGTAATTACATTAGCCTGTCCTCCCTTTAGGCTAAATTGGACTTCAGAGACCCGATCATGGTCTCCCTAGAGTTTGGCCTGGCTGAGGACACGGGTCCCGTCCTGGATGGAAATCTACCAACGTCACTTAACAAAACGGTAAAATGAACCACACTGCGCCAGATTTAACACACAAACACAAACACACACACATCCCAGTAACTTTTGGCTTGCCATGAATTTTGTATACCTTGGCTTGCTTCCCTCTTTAGCCACTAGAGGCCCTCATTGGCTAACATGTGTGCACACATTGATTTCCTACCTTACTGATTGGATTATACCTCAGCTATCACATAATACAGTGGTGAATATGCAATGTGTGAGCAGAGAAGTCAGTAATCAGTACTTTACACAGTCATGCAGTCATGCTCTCTGCAGCACTTATCAGCAACAGCTGTCCTCCATCCTTCACTAGTTCATATGAGAGGCTTATAAGCTTTAAAACACTGACAGGCAGTTATCCTGTTTCCATAGTGGAGCACCCACACACACATAGTTCTTATGAGCTATTTGCCAGACGGACGGAGAGCCAAAACATGTGGCTGGATAATAACGTGGTGGTAGAACAGGGATTCCTTGAAGCCTCAAATTCCTCAACACAAAACAGAGTGTGATTACATCCAAGTTACATGTCTGTTTAGCAAAGTTAGCACGTGATCTCAGGCCCGAGTTCTCATGCTATCAACACACCGCACCACTCTCAGTACAACCAGAGAGGAAGTGGTGAAGTGAGAGGGTCCACTCCCGTCAACATCTGTCCACACAGGAATACACAGATAAGCGGACCGATAAGCTGACCGATAAACTGACCGGTAAGCTGACCGGTAAACTGACCGATAAGCTGACCGATAAGCTGACCGATAAGCTGACCGGTAAGCTGACCGGTAAGCTGACCGATAAGCTGACCACCTGCCTTCCCGTTGGTGGCACCTTACTTAGGGAGGACGGGCTCGTGGTAATGGCTGGAGCGAAATGAGTGGAATGGTATCAATTACGTCAAACATGGTTTCCATGTGTTGGATGCCATTCCATTCTCTCCTTTCCAGCCATTTTTATGAGCCGTCCTCCCCTCAGCAGCCTCCACTGTTATATACAGTGTCTCTGTTACGACATGCTACTCAGTCAAAAACAAACAAGGACACAGACAATTCAATGTCTCTTGATGCAACTACTAAGCAAGTGAATTCGTTTTTGACTGCTTTCTTGCTAGTTCTGTCTTGTACACGGTTTATATTTCTTGTAACCATACACATGTAATTCAGATTCCTTTGGTGGACTGTGGGACCGATGACAAGTGCATAGCTGACCTATCGCTGAAGGCTGTGCCAAGTATACAAAGGTATTATCACAATGATTGTGTTCCTTCAGTCCATCAAACTGTCAACGGTTGTGACAGTTCAGTAGCAGTTATGTTGCCCTTGTATTGTACTTTGGCGCCCCCTTGTGTTGCTTCAGTTGAAATGCCCAAATTACATTTACCCTGCTGCGGTAGTAACTTTCCTATTCTTTGCAGTCTTGTGATCAAAGCGAACAAGGAGAAGTTCCACGTTCTGATCACCACTAGAAACAGCAAAGACAATGCTTACAACACCAAAGTTATGCTGAGCTTTACTGAAAACATTAACTACGTCAAGGTCGAGGTGAGGTTCCTCTCTGTCTTTATAACAGTTGTGTAATTTTATATATATWTTTTTTTATCACCTTTATTTAACCAGGTAGGCTAGTTGAGAACAAGTTCTCATTTGCAACTGCGACCTGGCCAAGATAAAGCATAGCAGTTCGACACATACAACAACACAGAGTCACACATGGAATAAACAAAACATACAGTCAATAATACAGTAGAAAAAAAGAAAGTCTATATACAGTGAGTGCAAATGAGGTAAGATAAGGGAGGTAAGGCAATACATAGGCCGTGGTGGCGAAGTAATTACAATATAGCAATTAAACACCGGAATGGTAGATGTGCAGAAGATGAATGTGCAAGTAGAGATACCTGGGTGCAAAGGAGCAAAATAAATAAATAAATAACGGTATGGGGATGAGGTAGTTGTATGGGCTGTTTACAGATGGGCTATGTACAGGTGCAATGATCTGTGAGCTGCTCTGACCAGCTGGTGCTTTAAAGCTAGTGAGGGAGATACGAGTCTCCAGCTTCAGTGATTTTTGCAGTTCGTTCAACTTCTACTGTCTTGAACATCCAAATTTCATTTGACAGTCATAATTTCTGCCAGTATGTTTTGACATCTCTCCCTTTACTCCTCAGCCCAAAGAAAAAGACTGCAGTCTAAATAATACCAAAGTTGAGTGTGCTGTGGGATATCCATTCCTCAAAAGCAATGTAGAGGTAAGACGGTTCCTTATTATTATATTATATTTTTATTTTATTTATTGATTAAAAACAATTAGGAGGTAGATCAGCTTTAATATTGCAGATAGATTGTAGCGTCCATCAGTGTAATTGTCTGCATAATTTCCAATCCTCCATGTATTTTTTTGTAAATATATAGTACCAGTCAAAAGATTGGACACACCTACACATTCAAAGGTTTTTCTTTATTTTTTACTATTTTCTACATTGTAGAATAATAGTGAAGACATCATAACTATGAAATATCACATATGGAATCATGTAGTAACCAAAAAGGTGTTAAACAAATCAAAATATATTTTTGGGATTCTTCAACGTAGACACCATTTGCCTTGATGACAGTTTTGCACACTCTTGGCATTCTCTCAACCAGCTTCATGAGGAAAGCTTTTCTAACAGTCATGAAGGAGTTCCCACATATGCTGAGCATGTGTTGGCTGCTTTTCTTTCCTTCTGTGGTCCAACTCATCCCAAACCATCTCAATTGGGTTGAGATCGAGTGATTGTGGAGGCCAGGTCATCTGATGCAGCATTACATCACTCTCCTTCTAGGTGAAATAGCCCTTACACAGCCTAGAGGTGTGTTGGGTCATTGTCCTGTTGAAAAACAAATGATAGTCCCACTAAGCGCCAACCAGATGGGATGGCGTAGCGTATCGCTGCAGAATGCTGTGGTAGAAATGATGGTTAAGTATGCCTTAAATTCTAAATAAATCACAGACAGTGTCACCAGCAAAGCACCCCCACACCATCACACCTCCTCCTCCATGGTTCACGGTGGGAACCACACATGCGGAGATCATCCGTTCACCTACTCTGCATCTCACAAAGACACGGCGGTTGGAACCAAAAATCTCCAATTTGGACTCATCAGACCAAAGGACAGATTTCCACCGCTCTAATGCTCATGTTTCTTGGCCCAAGCAAGTCTCTTATTCTTATAGTGTCTTTAGTAGTGTTTTTTTTTTTTTTTTTTTTTTTTTTGGGGGTGGATCAGCTTAATATTGCGGAAAGATGTTGTTTCCAATGTAATTGTCTGCATCATTTCCAATCCCCATATTTTTTTGGGTAAATATATATATCCATTCACGTATGCATACAATTACACATATATACATACACATACCTACATAGACATACATACTTTTTTTTAAAGAGTATACCTTTATTATTATTCCCTGCAAACCCTACCACCGATCCCCAATTGGAGTAAACTGATAACATTTCTGTTTTTACCTTCAATTTATACATCTTATACACATTTACAGACACAGTCTACTTTATAATAGTTCTCTCTTGTTTGTTCTTAGTCCTTCCTCTATTTCTGTTGTCCATCCAGTTTGATTTCTACTTGTAACTGTGCTATTTCACAATAGCTCCGCACCTATACACATTTAACAGATCCCGTATGCCCTACATTGTTTATCTTGTTATTAGTCCCACCCTTCAGCTCCACTCAACCTTTCCCATCTATCTTCCAACATCATCCATTTCGGATTTTTATTTGCCATATATTTTTCAGCTGTGCTGTGATGCTTCACAAAAGATTTTGAATCTTCCTATTCTCATAGCTTCCACGGATTGTAAATTAAAAATAAACATTTTTGCTAAAATAATTATTATATTATTGATTGATTGACTATGGCTTTTCAAATCCCCAGTATTGCTTATCTGTAGCGTTAGTTCTACGCAAATGTTGCAATTCTTCAACCATTCCTGGACCTGTGACCAAAACGAGCTACTGCGGACAATACCAAAATAAATGGTCTAATGACTCTGCCTCCTCACAGCAGAATCTACAGACTGAGAAGATTGTATCCCCCATATATATAACATTCTATTAGTTGCAAGAATTTTGTACAATAATTTAAATTGAAAAATTCGAAGTTTTGAATCCGGCGTTGTTTTGCGTATCAATTCATAAACCATGTGCCATGGAATGGGTACATCGAAAATCTCTTCCCAACTATTTTGCAATTTATATGGCACAGCTGTAAGTTTTTTGGTCCTTAAATGAAATTGGTATATGTTTTTTATTTATCACACTTTTCTTTAACCATTTATGTTCTTTAATATAAGGCCGACATACAAGTTCCTTATTTTATCCCTTCCACCTGCCTCTTCCATTTTTGTGGTAATGCTGCAATTAATTGGTTGTAATTTTGGGTAGAGCAGACATTTCCAATATGTCTGTGTTAGCTGCATGTGTGACATTACTCCACCAGTCCTATTTATGATATCATTCACAAAAATTATACCTTTTTTAAACATTTCTTCGATAAATACAGTTTTTTTATCAATTACTATATTTGAATTTAACCACAAGAATTTGTTGTACTATTTGTTCCGTCCTTTCAGGTGGATTAAACTGAAATTGCAACCAACTTTCTAAGGCTTGTTTAAAAAATAAAGATATTTTGGAGATTATTTTCTTTTCAAGCAAACCGAAAGTGAGCAGGTGTAATCTGAATAAGGGAAAAAGGCCCTTCTTGAACATAGGATGAGACATTCGTACCAATCTACTAGAGAACCAGTTTGGATTTAAGTATAACTTTTGTATGACTGATGCCTTTAGTGAGAGGTCTAATGCTTTAATATTTAATAATTTCTGGCCTCCGAATTCATATTCGTTATATAAATAGGCCCTTTTAATTTTATCTGGCTTGCCGTTCCAAATAAAATTGATATTTTTTGTTCATATAATTTAAAAAGCAGGTCACTAGGTGTAGGCAAAACCATAAGCAAATAGGTAAACTGTGATATGATTAAAGAGTTAATCAGGGTGATTTTCCACAAATAGACAGGTATTTTCCTTTCCATGGTAGCAAGATCTTATCTATTTTTGCTAACTTTCTATAAAAATTTATTGGAGTGAGATCATTTCTTTCTTTTGGGATTTGTATACCGAGTATGTCACATCACCGTCAGACCATTTAATTGGTAAACTACATGGCAATGTAAAATGTGTATTTTTTAGTGATCCAATACGTAATATGGTACATTTATCATAATTTGGTTTTAATCCAGAGAGGATAGCAAATGTATCTAGATCCTCTAAGAGGCCGTGGAGAGATTCTAGTTGTGGTTTTAAAGAAAACATGAATCATCAGCGTACAATGACACCTTCGTTTTTAGGCCCTGGATTTCTAATCCCTTAATATTAATGTTTGATCTAATTTTAACAGCTAACATTTCGATGGCAATAATAATAGATATGCCGATAGTGGACAACCTTGTTTTACTCCTCTAGATAGTTTAAAACTTTCTGAGATGTAGCCATTATTTACTATTTTACACCTAGGGTTACTATACATAATTTTTACCCATTTTATAAGAGATTCCCAAAATTGAAATATTCTAGGCATTTATATATAAACTCCAGTCGTACTTTATCAAAAGCCTTTTCAAAATCAGCTATGAAAACCAGGCCTGGTGTCCCCGATATTTCATAGTGTTCTATTGTTTCCAGTACTTGCCTTATATTATCTCCAATGTATCGTCCATGTAAAAAACCTGTCTGATTAGGATGAATAATATCTGACAAAACTTTTTTTATTCTATGCGCCAAGCATTTTGCTAGGATTTTTGCATCACAACACTGAAGTGTAGAGGTCTCCAATTTTTTAAATGGACTGGATCTTTATATTATACCACTTGGGTCCTGTTTAAGTATAATTGATATCACACCTTCTTGTTGCGTGTCTGATAATCTATCATTTATATAGAGTGGTTAAAACAAGCTAATAGTGGTCCTTTGATATATAAAAAAAATGTTTGTATACTTCCACTGGTATGCCATCCAGTCCTGGAGTTTTCCCATCCTTAAAGGCCCAATTGCATCAAGTAGTTCCTCCTCTGTAATTAGGCCTTCACATGAGTCTTTCTGTACAGATGTTAATTTTACATTATTATTAGGGAAAAAATCCATTACAATTAGTTTAGTTAGTGGAGGTTTCTTTTGCAGCAATTCAACACAAAGGCCTGATTCACGTAGTCTTCTCTGAACAGTTGATGTTGAGATGTGTCTGTTACTTGAACTCTGTGAAGCATTTATTTGGGCTGCAATTTCTGAGACTGGTAACTCTAATGATTATCTTCTGCAGCAGAGGTAACTCTGGGTCTTCCTTTCTGTGGCGGTCCTCCATGAGAGCAGTTTCATCATAGCGCTTGACTGTTTTTGAAAAGTTCTTGAAATGTTCCACATTGACTGACCTTCATGTCTTAAAGTAATGATGAACTGTTGTTTCTCTTGCTTATTTGAGCTGTTCTTGCATAATGTGGACTTGGTCTTTTACGCAAATAGGGCTATCTTCTGTATACGACCCCGACTTGATTCAAACACAACTGATTGGCTCAAACGCATTAAGAAGGAAAGAAATTCCACAAGTTAACTTTTAACAAGGCACACCTGTTAATTGAAATGCATGAAGCTGGTTGAGAGAATGCCAGGAGTGTGCAAAGCTGTCATCAAGGCAGGGTGGCTACTTTGGAGAATCTCAGCTATGAAATATATTTTTATTTGCTTAACAATTTTGGTCACTACATGATTCCATGTGTGTTATTTCATAGTTTTGATGTCTTCACTATTATTCTACAATGTAGAAAATAGTAACAATAAAGAAAAACCCTGGAATGAGTAGGTGTGTCCAAACTTTTGACTGGTACTGTAGATATAAGACAATCCGTGCAAATTTTGCAATAATACATATCTATTCTCATACCATTAGACTCACTATGGACTTCAGGCCACTGATGTGTCTGCTTGTTCTCTCTCTGCAGGAGGTCTTTAAGATCCTGTTTGAAGTCAACCCTGCACATATCTGGAAGGAGATTCAGATCAACGTAACTGCAACCAGGTACAGTAAGCCATGGTGTCACACGAAATCTAAAACAACAACAAATATATGAGCGATCAAAGAGGTATCGAAATGTCAACATTCTAATGCAGTGGCGTTCCCCTTACTACAGTGACAGTGATGAAGTGAACACCACCCTTTTTGACAACTCTGTGAAAATCTCCATCCCTGTGAAGTACGAGGCTGGACTTAGATTCACAGCGTGAGTACAGACAGTGCCTGCAACTCACACGGCACATTCTTATTTTCACAGATGAAAAGAAAAATGAATGAAAGTTCGACCATTTTCCAAATCTTTCCATCTCCTTTCTCGTTCCTCCATCCCTCAGTGACAGGCACATGAAGGAGGACCACGTCATAGTGAAAGAGGGAGAGCAGCACCCCAGCGTCTTCAACAGCACCAGTGTGATAGGAGAAGAGGTCAAGATCAGCTACACGGTAAGACATGCAGCACCGGTCCAAAGTTTGGACACAAAGTGTTTCTTTATCTTTACCAGGCCAAGAGTGTGCAAAGCTGTCATCAAGGCAAAGGGTGGCTACTTTGAAGAATCTCAAATCTCAAATATATTTTGATTCGTTTAACACTTTTTTTTGGTTACTACATGATTCCATGTGTGTTATTTCATAGTTTTGATGTCTTCACTAATAGGAAATAGTCTAGGAAATAGTCAAAATAAAGAAAATCCCTTGAATGCCTAGGTGTGTCCAAACTTTTGACTGGTACTGTACATACATACAGTATCTTCCCAGTCATACTCTAGTGAGACCTGGTTAGTCAGAGTCTAGTGAGAGACTACGACCTGTTTAGATATGGGCAAGTGGTGGGCCAGAAAGTAAGACATCTCTTACAAATAAGTACCATGGTACTACTATTTACCTTGGTATTACATCTATGTATCACTTATTACCATGGTACTGCATCATTTGTACCACAGTATAGATCTGAATCATGGAAATGTACCATGATTTTAGCTTTTAAGTGTGATGGTATTGCCTTGCACCTAAATAACACCATGGTATTGCCTCATTTTTTACCATGGTATAGATGTGGATGATGGAAATACCATGTTTCATACTATAGTGACACCTGGTTAGCCGGAGCGCCCTGAGTCGGGTGAGAGACTAAGACCAGGTTAGTCGGAGCGCCCTGAGTCTGGTGAGAGACTTAAGACCAGGTTAGTCGGAGCGCCCTGAGTCTGGTGAGAGACTAAGACCAGGTTAGTCGGAGCGCCCTGAGTCCAGGGCGCTCGCTAACCTGGTCTTAGTCTCTCACCCGAGCTCAGGGCGTCGCTAACCTGGTCTTAGTCTCTCACAGAACTCAGGGGCTCCGACTAACCTGGTCTTAGTCTGCTCACCAGACTCAGGGCGCTCCCTACTGACCTGGTCTTAGTCTTCACCAGACTCAGGGCGATCCGACTAACCTGGTCTTAGTCTCTCACCAACTCAGGGCGCTCCGCTAACTGGTCTTAGTCTCTCACCAGACTCAGGGCGCTCGCGCTAACCTGGTTTTAGTCTCTCCCGACTCAGGGCGCTCCGCTAAACTGGTCTTAGTCCTCACCCTCACGCTGGTAGCTCACCGTCAGGGCGCTCCGACTAACCTGGTCTTAGTCTCTCACCAGACTCAGGGCGCTCCGACTAACTGGTCTTAGTCTCTCACCAGACTCAGGGCGCTCCGACTAACCTGGTCTTAGTCTCTCACCAGACTCAGGGCGCTCCGACTAACTGGTCTTAGTCTCTCACCAGACTCAGGGTCCGACTAACCTGGTCTTAGTCTCTCACAGACTCAGGGCGCTCCGACTACTGGTCTTAGTCTCTCACCAGACAGGGCGCTCCGACTACCTGGTTTTAGTCTCTCACCAGACTCAGGGGCTCGACTACCTGGTCTTAGTCTCTCACCAGCAGACTCAGGGCGCTCCGACTAACCTGGTCTTAGTCTCTCACCAGACTCAGGGCGCTCCGACTAACCTGTTCTTAGTCTCTCACCAGACTCAGGGCGCTCGCGCTACCCTGGTCTTAGTCTCTCACCAGACTCAGGGCGCTCCGACTAACCTGGTCTTAGTCTCTCACCAAGACTCAGGGGCTCCGCTAACCTGGTCTTAGCTCTCACCAGACTCAGGGCGCTCCGACTAACCTGGTCTTAGTCTCTCACCAGACTCAGGGCGTCCGCTAACTGGTCTTAGTCTCTCCCAGACTCAGGGCGCTCCGACTAACCTGGTCTTAGTCTCTCACCACTCAGGGCGCTCCGACTAACCTGGTCTTAGTCTCTCACCAGACTCAGGGCGCTCCGACTAACCTGGTCTTAGTCTCTCACCAGACTCAGGGCGCTCCGACTAACCTGGTCCTTAGTCTCTCACCAGACTCAGGGCGTCCGACTAACCTGGTCTTAGTCTCTCACCAGACTCAGGGCGCTCCGACTAACCTGGTCTTAGTCTCTCACCAGACTCAGGGCGCTCCGACTAACCTGGTCTTAGTTCTCACCAGACTCAGGCGCTCCGACTAACCTGGTCTTAGTCTCTCACCAGACTCAGGGCGCTCCGACTAACCTGGTCTTAGTCTCTCACCAGACTCAGGGCGCTCCGACTAACCTGGTCTTAGTCTCTCACCAGACTCAGGGCGCTCCGGCTAACCTGGTCTTAGACTCTCACCAGACTCAGGGCGCTCCGACTAACCAGGTCTTAGTCTCTCACCAGACTCAGAGCGCTCCGGCTAACTGGTCTTAGTCTCTCACCAGACTCAGGGCGCTCCGACTAACCTGGTCTTAGTCTCTCACCAGACTCAGGGCGCTCCGACTAACCTGGTCTTAAGTCTCTCACCAGACTCAGGGCGTCCCGACTAACCTGGTCTTAGTCTCTCACCCGACTCAGGGCGCTCCAACTAACCTGGTCTTAGTCTCTCACCAGACTCAGGGCGCTCCGACTAACCAGGTCTTAGTCTCTCACCGACTCAGGGCGCTCCGACTAACCTGGTCTTAGTCTCTCACCCGACTCAGGGCGCTCCGACTAACCTGGTCTTAGTCTCTCACCCGACTCAGGGCGCTCCGACTAACCAGGTCTTAGTCTCTCACCAGACTCAGGGCGCTCCGGCTAACCTGGTCTTAGTCTCTCACCAGACTCAGGGCGCTCCGACTAACCTGGTCTTAGTCTCTCACCAGACTCAGGGCGCTCCGACTAACCTGGTCTTAAGTCTCTCACCAGACTCAGGGCGCTCCGACTAACCTGGTCTTAGTCTCTC
>NC_036842.1:4866459-4883312 GCF_002910315.2 Salvelinus sp. IW2-2015 | reverse complement strand
CCGCTAAACCTGGTCTTAGTCTCTCACCAGACTCAGGGCGCTCCGACTAACCTGGTCTTAGTCTCTCACAGACTCAGGCGCTCCGACTAACCTGGTCTTAGTCTCTCACCAGACTCAGGGCGCTCCGACTAACCTGGTCTTAGTCTCTCACCAGACTCAGGGCGCTCCGACTAACCTGGTCTTAGTCTCTCACCAGACTCAGGGCGCTCCGACTAACCTGGTCTTAGTCTCTCACCAGACTCAGGGCGCTCCGACTAACCTGTCTTAGCTCTCACCCGACTCAGGGCGCTCCGACTAACCTGGTCTTAGTCTCTCACCAGACTCAGGCGCTCCGGCTAACCTTGGTCTTAGTCTCTCACCAGACTCAGGGCGCTCCGACTAACCTGGTCTTAGTTCTCTCACCAGACTCAGGGCGCTCCGACTAACCTGGTCTTAGCTCTCACCAGACTCAGGGCGCTCCGACTAACCTGGTCTTAGTCTCTCACCAGACTCAGGGCGCTCCGACTAACCTGGTCTTAGCTCTCACCGACTCAGGGCGCTCCGCTAACCTGGTCTTAGCTCTCACCAGACTCAGGCGCTCCGACAACCAGGTCTAGTCTCTCACCCGACTCAGGGCGCTCCGCTAACCTGGTCTTAGTCTCTCACCAGACTCAGGGCGCTCCGACTAACCTGGTCTTAGTCTCTCACCAGACTCAGGGCGCTCCGACTAACCTGGTCTTAGTCTCTCACCAGACTCAGGGCGCTCCGACTAACCTGGTCTTAGTCTCTCACCGACTCAGGGCGCTCCACTAACCTGGTCTTAGTCTCTCACCAGACTCAAGGCGCTCCGACTAACCGTCTTAGTCTCTCACCAGACTCAGGGCGCTCCGACTAACCTGGTCTTAGTCTCTCACCCGACTCAGGGCGCTCCGGACAACCTGGTCTTAGTCTCTCACCCAGTCTGGTGAGAGACTAAGACCAGGTTAGTCGGAGCGCCCTGAGTCTGGTGAGAGACTAAGACCAGGTTAGCCGGAGCGCCCTGAGTCTGGTGAGCGACTAAGACCAGGTTAGCCGGAGAGCCCTGAGTCTGGTGAGAGACTAAGACCAGGTTAGATATGGCCAAGTGGTGTGCCCAAAAGTAAGACACGTATTCTGAGTTGCCTCAGCTTTTGAAGAAACTAAAATGTGACTTCAATTGTGACTGAAAGACCTGTGACTTTACTGATTCTCTCTGACTAGGGTTTAATATTTTTCCAGAGAATTTAGCAATTTTTTTTCCCGAGAAAATTGCATGAAATTACTGGGCATCCCGGTATTCCTGTTCAAACCGGAAGTGCTACTTAAAAGCATAGCCTATTATCCCAGTGGAAAAAATCGAACATGATTATACCACCGTAAATGGAGAAATATACACGTGAATATAACATTTTCTTTTTGTACTTGTTGCAATTGAATCAACTCAAAGTTCTCTCAAAGTCACCACACTATTTTGTTGAGGAAGTTTAGTTATAGGCTATGTAGGCTATGGCCATCTTGTTTTGAGCGACGATCTGTATAGCCAGTAGGCCTACTTGCTGTTTGCATGGCGTGGTCGCATGCAGCACTTTTAATTCATGCCGACTTTGTGCAAGTAAATAGGCTACAACAGCACACACACTCACAACCACACACTTGAGTGTTGAGGACTGATCATGCAGATATCAGAGCAGAGAAGACAGATTTAGACTTTACGTATCATTTAACAGCTCCATTTCACATCACGCTGCTCATAGAAATCATTCATTATAATTGACCAGTTTCTCAACATTATTTATCCCCTGAAACGAGAATGAGTTTGGGTGGGGAAATCTGGGTGAACCCGTCTCCCGCTATTAAACCGTATCTCTAACCTCCAGATTAGTAGGGATGTGGATATGGCGACTCCTCCTCTGAAGCTAAGGGTGAAGTACCCGTACCTCTCACCCAGAGAGAACATCCTGCTTTACCTGACTCACGTCACCTCCTCACAGGTAAGGCCTCTCTCTCTCTCCCTGTGGTACATGTGCTGTAGCATAGAGGTAGACTTTCTATCCGTACTCTGCACAGGGTCCTCTGCCGGTCAACAGATAATCACACTGTGAAGTCAACCAGACTGCAGAATTTTAGTGGTGTGGATCAACTCGATCCAATGTGATGGATTGACTGATGATTGATTTGTTGACGGATCTTGTCTGTCTCCCACAGGATGTGACATGCCATGCCGGCCATCTGATTAACCCTTTAAAGATCAACCACAACAATGTCCACACTCTCAACCTTAAAAAAGAGACCCTCAGTGACTTCCTGGTGGTGAGTCAACAATGTGTGTGTGTGTGTGTGTGTGTGTGTGTGGGTGTGCGTGTGTCTCACAGTATATATCCTCTTCTTTGCAGGGCTGTAAGGACCACCCATGTAAGTCATTTGGCTGCTCCATCCCTCACGTCAACAACAGCCAGGTCACTGTTACCTTCAGGGTGTGGAAGCCCACCTTTATCAAAGTGAGTATAATGGAGCGATCGATTGACTGATTGAACGATTGTGTTTTTTGACTGATTCCGATTTCACTCATCTGATTCAATTCTTTGCTGAGCAGGCAGAGTTCACCAGTCTTCATATGATAGTTCATGCCACCCTGGAGAACCAGAACCCCGATCTCTTCATGTTGAGTACCGCTAATAACGCCAGAGATGTGAGAGCGATGACCTATACGTTTTCATGTGATTTGATGTGTTTGCTTGTTGTCCTTTGTCGGTTTTCTGGGCCATGTGACACTCTCGTTTCTATCTCAGGTGAAGATCCAGGTGTCTAAAGAGGCTTTGGGAGGTATACCGCTGTGGATCATTATAGTCAGTATCCTAATAGGACTTCTCATTCTGGCCCTGGTCATMTTCGCCCTATGGAAGGTATGTGGGTGTTCACAACCTTCTGTCTGCTTGTGTCAATCGGGAAGAGATAACATAGCACAGGCTTGCATTATAGAGAGGTTCAACATGCGTGGCCATGTGTGTGACACACTTTCAAATCCATTCAACTTAAAAATCAAACTTCAGACTTGGATTGAATTGTATTGATTTCCATGTTTTCTTCTTTGCTCCGTTTACCAGGCTGGATTTTTCGAAAGAAAATCCATGGAGGACATGGAGAAGGAGGACATGAAGAATTAACCCTTCCCACCACCCTGTAGGTCTGTCTGTGCCCCACTGTCTTTAGGTCTGTTATCAGGTCAGTCAGAGGAGAGACCGTAGGAAATACCACAACAACCCATTCACCTGAATGCCATCAGGTCAGAGGAAAAGCCAGAGTTTATCTATGGTTCTGCACCAACCCATTCACCTGAAAGTGATGTGGCCCATCTATATGAACAACATGGTYTACCAGTCTTAATAACAACTTGGTCCGGTTCAGTGGAAAGAGAAGCCTTGGGAAACATTGAACTTGTACACTGTGGTCTTCCGTCTATCCCACTTGGGTACCAAGACCTGGACCTTAAGGACCTAAGCTAGAAGAGACATCAGAAGACCTAGATGTATGGCATCCTGACTCAGAACTGATCATATGATGCCACAACCTCATCAGCTTTATACAACAGAACAAAACATTCTCAGGTTTACTTATAACATCCCAACACCACTAAAAACACCCCAGACTATGGCATTAAACCAAAGTTGCCCAAGTCCATGTGAGCTCTGGTGGGTTTGCACAGACAATCTGCGATGGGTTCGAATCCTGTGTCCTAGTTGTTTGATACTTTTAACGAAACACTGTCAATCTATGGTATATCATGAAACGTGTTATTAATTCTATTTTGGCACATTCCTCATCTTCTAAGCAGAATGTTTGCTTTTGACACACTGACATTTTCAAAATGTTCTAGTCTTACAAGCTCAATCTGTAAGTTCGTTTTTTTTTTGTATGTTTAACAAAAACGTTCCTCCGAGTAATAAAGAGGTGTATGTGAGTGTACCCACCAAAAGAATATATTCTGTATAAAAGAAGAGGAGGAATAGATGCTATTGACATAAATACTTTTATTCATCTTGTCACGACATGGGGGTAGAGCATTTACAGATTGCACCTTTACAGTATTAGGAAAACCTTTGATTGTGCTGTTAATGTAAGTGAATGTAACGCTTGTACATAAAGTTGTTTGCAATAATTCCTAGAATTTAAGCTAAAATGGACATAAATGCAGCATGTATCAACAAGGCCCTACACTCTTAGAAAAAAAGGGTTCCAAAAGGGATAGGGTTTTTACAAAGAACCATTTTTGATCAGAAGAACCCTTTTCGGAAGACAAGGGTTATTTGTAAGGCAAAGGGTTCTACCTAGAACCTTTAACATGCTAAGAACCGTTTTTGGAAGAAAGGCAAGAATTGTTGTACATATAGCCATATATAGTATTTCCCAGCATGCAGGGAGATTTTCATTTTTTTTTTTTACTGTAATATCCCTGTTTTTGCATGTACATTGATTGGCTAATACATTTTATGCTACACAAAGATAAATAACATACCGTTTTCTAAACTAATCCAATCTGTTGGATTTATGGCACCCGTTACTTAGATGGTTGTTCCAGTTTAGATGATTGAGGTAGTCTCAGTATTCAGTCTTCCCTACCCTGGCAGTCATTCTGAATGCAGGTTGGGGCTGATTAATAATTCCACTTGTTGGCTATCCTAACTCTGGCTGGATTCCAATAGGAATTACACATCCCTTTGCAAGCCAGCATAATGTGACTTGCAGGCCTGATGTGGCATGTAAACCAGGAGATTCCTATCACCACTGTGTTCTGGTATAACTAAAGAAAGAAAGGCCTTATGATATATGTAATATATTGTCATAAATAATTAAAGGTGAAGGCTAATAAGRCTGGTGGAACCATTCATAAAGGGTACTAGGAAGAACCCTCCAAAGATTAAAGGATTCTTGGAACCATTCATAGATGTTCTAGGAAGAACCTTTAGATGATAAAAATGGTTCTTGGTAGAACCATATACAGGGGGTTCTTGGCAAAAGGTTCTACCCAGCACCAAAAGGGGTTCCCCTATGGGGACAAACTGAAGAACCTGTATGGTTCTACTTAGCACCTTTTTATCTAAGAGTGTATAGGTCAATAATAGAGAGAAAATAACTAATTTGCTCCAAAGTTTCTCAGGTGCTACGTACTGTATATAGTATAATGAGTATGTTCGGCCTTAATAATATGGAGTATATGGAGCTTTGACATCATCTGAATTAGATAAAAGAAACAAACGTAGTATTTTAAAATTAAAATATTGGTTTTATATTTTGATCAAAATCGAAATGTCCAACAAATGTGTATTGGAACTAGATTCATTTAGCATCCATCCGCTAAGATTTTAGTTTTTTGGCTCTTTCTTTCTTTTCTGTCTTTTCTTTTCTGGGAGATTGATTCGTGAGGTAGCCTACAGTCACATACAGTAATCCAGAAAGCCTCTCAGTGGAGTGTAACTTGATTCCTGATGTCTTAATTTGACAGTAGCACCGAACAAAAAAACGTATGTCATGAAGATGGTCAAAATCTGGAAACTAGGCGATTGACGGTCACATACCGGGGGTGATATGACAGTCTATGAGGGACCGGTAGAGGTTTGAAATCACCCTCACCATGTGACACTCGTGAATGTGAGTTGCATCCCCCCCCCCCCCCCCCCCCTTTCTTTTGATATTTATGCACCTTGGCTTATTCTCCTCCTGGATCTATCTGCATTTTGTTTCCATATTTTGCATACGTTGTATTGTATATAAGAGACACTCATCAGCTCGCTCATCACTTTTGAAAGCACAAGTAATAAAGATCAAATGTCTGTAAAATGTGTAAGATCATGTTAACACAGCGATCCTCCATCCTGTCCCCTTCTGGAGAACTTATTTGTCACAGCTCGGCAGTGACAGAGTCAGCCGATGAAGGTGTTGAAGAGTTGATTACAGAATGAGTTGAATCAGTACCCGTACTCTTGAACCCAGAACCAAATTTGCGTGTGCTGACCGGCATCTCGATTGGACATTTAATAACATTCATGTTAACAGTCTGTCTCAAGAGATTGTTGTGTCAGGTGTGACGGCGCTAAGGTTGGATAGCAACCCGCATTACTTTGAGTCTCCAGGAGCAGGTTTGAGGATCACTGATCTATCGTCTCAGTCCACTTTAACGGGGAGGGAGGGGGGGGGGGGGGGGGGGGGCTGAGACTGCATCTGACTGATATGGTCCAGTCATACACACTGCTGTGAAATGTCCACTTAATGCACTGGTTTGTCATACTGTATGTACTCTCATTAGCACAGATTTGAAATCATTTAGAAAGCATTGCACATGTTGTCAAGGATCTTATGCAACAACAAAAAATAAAGCCTCGTTTTTTTAATGTTGGACATCAATGACCTAAGTCATGCCATAAGACTGAATTAGTATAATTGCAGGCCATAGCAGGTGAGTTAGTTGTGTGCGTGCATACGTGCATACGTGCATACTTGCATACGTGCGGCATGTTCGTGTGTATGTTTGCGTGAGTTATTGTTGTGTGCTAAAAAGTCTAAGTTTTCTCTCTGAAGTGCAGGCAGCAAGCCAGCTATTTTGTTGCAGACAGGTTGCTCATGCGTTTGGGATTACTGTACACATCAGTTAATCCTTTCAGCTGGATCTTGTTCACAGTCAGTGGGCAGTCCGGGCAATGCAGGCATACTGACCCCATTACACACACAGGATGGGCTTCATGGTTTCAGATTGAAAGGAAAGGGGCAAGGCAGCTTCCATTATGATTATGCTTGTGTGTTCTAGGTGTTTGTGTCTTATAAAGAACAATAACTACAGACGGACGGACAGACGGACAGACGGACAGACGGACAGACGGACAGACGGACAGACGGACAGACGGACAGACAGACAGACCTGCCACTTGTGTGAAACCTGCCACTTTACTGTAAATGCGGAGAGCTGTGGTTCTGTTTAATTGATCTCAGTCTCGGGTCAGGTATATAACACCACATGGGTATTATTTGGGGATCTGTGGTGTGAGACAGAGAGAGAGAGAGAAAGAGAGAGATAGAATCCTGACTACCGCTCTGCCTGGGGGCTCCCGTAGTACTGTTTACTCATCCTCTTTTGATGTGAAGTGGGAAGACCAACAGTTTGTTCAATGAATAATATCTTAAACACATTGTAAACAACACCCGTATTATCTCAGAAGGGTAGCTCCGAGGGTACAGTATCAGTCACTGTCCTAAGATCAAACGTATGGCTCAGAATGTTACTGTAGTGCGGCTGGTATTGTCTCATGGTATGTCAGTTGCTGTAGAGGATTTGTAACGAACACACCCTGATACTCAGGTCCAGACAGGTTTGGAGAAACATGTTCAAATTTACTACCTGACCGAATAGTTGGAGACTTTTTGAGAGCGTGAGGAAATGGTGTGTCATCTTTCACGGAGGTAACTCTGAAGGACGGGGGTCATGGGCGGGGTGAGCTTGAGTAACAAATAGTCCAAGAGTTCCCTGTCAAACTTCTGTACCGTATTATCTGGAAACACATAGCCCACGGACATAATGTAAACCCCTAAATCAGACAACCGCAATCATGATGACGACTCATTGGTGAATGTCCATATCTGTTTTGAAATACAAAAAGAGGGTGTATCACTAAGCGCTTGAATTGTGGCATGCACTGCATTACTACGTTTTATTGTCATGTGCACAAGTACAGTTCATGCAAGCTCTTTCCCAACAATGCAGTAATCAGTATCAGTATCAGTATCAGTAGTACTATAAAGTAGTACCTCCACCAGAAGAAGAACATGAGAAAGTAAGCAAGCTGCATACCTCGGATATACCGGGTCAGTTCCAGGGTCCATGTTTACAAGGGGTACTGGAGTGGGAGGGGTAGATATGTATAGTGGGGTAGATATGTATAGTGGTAAGGTGACTAGGCATCAGGACAAATGATCAACAGAGTAGCAACAGTGTACATGATTGTGTGTGTGTGTGTGGAGTCAGTATGAATGTGTGTGCATGTTATGTGTATGAGCAAAAGAAGTGTGTGTGTGTGTGCACACGCGTATGTGAGCAAATGAGTGTGCACAGCTTTGCCGTCCGGAAGCAGAGAGAACAGTCTAGAACAGTCTTGAACAATTCTCCGGGCCATTCTAACACACCGCCTGATATAGAGGTCATGGATGGGATGGTGCTCGGCCCCAGTGATATACTGGGCTGTCCACAACACCCTCTGTAGCACCATGCGATTGAGGGAGGTGCAGTTKCCATACCGAGCAGTGATGCAGCCTGTCAAGATGCTCTCAATGGTGCAGCTGTTGAACTTTTTGAGGATTTGAGGGCCCGTGCCAAATCTTTTCAACCTTCTGAGAGGGAAGAGGCGCTGTCATGCCTGCTACACAACTATTTCTGAGTGTGTGGACCATTTTAAGTCCTTAGTGATTTGGACAGAGGAACTTGAAGCTCGCGACCCGCTCCACTGCAGCCCCGTCGATGCAGATTTTGGTACTTTATGCGGATCTCCATTAGCTGTTGCAAAGCAGCAGCTACTCTTCCTGGGGTCCACACAACATGAAACATGACATAATACAGAACATTAGTAGACAAGGACAGAACTACATCAATAAAAACATTTTTTTAAAGGCACACGTCAATACATACACACAAACTATCTAGGTCAAATACGGGAGAGGTGTTGTGCCGTGAGGTGTTGCTTTATCAGTTTTTTTTTAAACAAGGTTTGCTGTTCGTTTGAGCAATATGAGATGGAACGGAGTTCCATGCAATAATGGCTCTTTATAATACTGTACGCTTCCTTGAATTTGTTCTGGATTTGGGGACTGTGAAAAGACCCCTGGTGGCATGTCTGGTGGGATAAGAGCTGTGTGTAAGTTGACTATGCAAACAATGGGTTTTTCAACACATTAATGTTTCTTATAAAAAGAAGAAGTGATGCGGTCAGTCTCTCCTCAACTCTTAGCCAAGAGAGACTGGCATGCATAATATTTATATCAGCCCTTTGATTACAACGAAGAGCAAAACGTGCCGCTCTGTTCTGGGCCAGCTGCAGCTTAACTAGGTCTTTCCTTGCAGCACTGGACCACACAATTGGACAATAATCAAGATAAGACAAAACTAGAGCCTGCAGGACTTGCTTTTTTGGAGACAGACCTCTCCCCATCTTTACAACTATTGAATCAATACGTTTCGGGCCATGACAATTTACAATTTAAGGTAACGCCAAGTAATTTAGTCTCGTCAACTTGTTCAACAGCCACACCGTTCATTACCAGATTCAGCTGAGGTCTAGAACTTTGGGAATGGATGGGGGCGTGCTTACCCCCCTGTTTCCTGTAGTCCACGATCAACTCCTTGGTCTTACTGACATTGAGGGATAGGTTGCTGTCCCACGTCAGCCTACGTACAGTATACAGCAGGTAGTTATCTTGAATGGATGATCTTATAAGGAGTCTAAAGCAGATAAAGCACTTCCTGCCTGTATAGAATGGTTCCAGAGAACTTCACACACAGTTACCACACATACCTCACCACATCCCACAGTGTGACTGTTGTAGGTGCAGTGTTGTATTATGAAGTCATCACGCGAGATGTGTCTTTGCTAGTAAACTTCATGGCGAGTAACTAAGAAAATAAAGACACAACCACAGTCGACAAAATTAGAAAGGGGTTTTGGTGAAAGAAAATCCAATGTTGCTCCATTGTATCCACAGTTTACAACATGTGAAAGAAATGTTGCTTAGGGCCCCCAAAAGGCTAGGGCCGGCCCTAATTCATTGGTGCCTTTTCACTCAGACAAGTTATATTAAAATGGGCTTAACGTGTGATATTAAAATGGGCTTGTTCATGTTGGTGTCGTTCTCTCCACATAAAAGCGTAGTCCTTATGCTACTCTTTGAAATGTCAGTACCCTCGTTGTCTCTGCCGTCCCGATCAGGGCGTTACTAGTTACCACAGCCACAAAGTCMTAACTATGGCTAAACCCCGCCTATTTCCAAAATGTATCTTCTAAAGAAATCTGATGTTAAACTTAACCTTAACCACACTGCTAACCTTGTGCCTAACCACAACCTTATATTAAGACCAAAAAGCTTTTTTTCCCCATACATTTTTATGATATCCATTTTTACTTTGTGGCTGTGGTAACTAGTGACAACCGACCCGAGCGCCCCGTTCTGAACTTCAACAACGGTGAGACGTCTGCTGAAGTTAAAACTGCACGGGGACCGAAGAGGCGCCCGCTTTCATCACCTMGTTTTTTCTCATTCTTGGAACGATGKRGTTTAATCCAAAGAGGACTGTTTTGACGTTGCTTTTGATCCAGTGTAAGTACTTTTGCACTTCTATGGAYTTAGATTAAGATTAGAAAACGTTATTTTGCTAAACGTGTCAAGTGCCAGAGATATTCCAGTGCAATACAGGCTACTGATGCAAGTGTATCAACGCTATGATTACGCCAGTTGGCTATCTATGGAAAGTATACAAATGTTTCTCATGGCTCCCCTGAGATACCTGGGCACAAGATAACGTTGCTTCAATCTCTCAGTGACATTCCTTTGAAAACGTGTCAGTACAGATGAGGCTGGAGGGGTACCAAAATATTTAAGATATTATGGATATCAGGAATTGAACACTGCATTTGGAGTGCGGTGTATTGTGATTTTAGGACTAGTTATCCGCTAGATTTAGAAAGAGAGTTTTTTCTGCAGTTGAACGTCAAGAGTGTTGAGAAAGCAGCACTATTGCAGTTTAGACCAGGCTCTATTGCATTTCCATGTGTTCTCAGGTGAGAGCTGGGTTGGTAACCCGGAGAGATATTCTGTTGCCTGAAGCGATGAAAATGATTGTCAGCCAGGCATGCTCATACACTACATCACCAAGAGTGTGTGAACATCTGCTCGTTGAACATCTCGTTCCAAAATCATGTGTTAATATGGAGTCGGTCCCCCCTTTTTGCCGCTATAACAGCCTCCACTCTTCTGGGAAAGCTTTCGACTAGATGTTGGAACATTGCTGCGGCGACTGGCTTTCCGTTCAGCCACGAGCATTAATGAGGTCGGGCACTGATGTTGGACGCTTAGGCCTGGCGCGCAGTTGGCGTTCCAATTCATCCCAAAGGTGTTCGATGGGGTTGAGGTCAGGGCTCTGTGCAGACCAGTCAAGTTCTTCCACACCGATCTCAACAAACCATTTCTGTATGGACCTCGCTTTGTGCCCGAGGCCACTGTCATGCTGAAACAGGAAAGGGCCTTCCCCAAACTGTTGCTACAGAACTAAGGGGCCTCACTGGAATTAAGGGACCTAGCCCAAACCATGAAAACCAGCCCCAGACCATTATTCATCCTCCACCAATTTTTACAGTTGATACTACGCATTGGGGTAGGTAGCGTTCTCCTGGCATCCGTCAAACCCAGATTCTTTCGTCGGACTGCCAGATTATGAAGCGGGATTCATCACGCCAGAGAAAGCGTTTCCACTGCTCCAGAGTCCAATGGTGGTGAGCTTTACACCACTCCAGCCGACACTTGGCATTGCGCATGGTGATCTTAGGCTTGTGTGTGGCTGCTCGGCCATGGAAACCCATTTCATGAAGCTCCCAACAAACAGTTATTGTGCTGCCGTTGCTTCCAGAGGCAGTTTGGAACTCGGTAATGAGTGTTGCATCCAATGACAGATGATTTTTACGCACTATGCCCTTTCAGCATTCTGCGGTCCCGTTCTGTGAGCTTGTGTGGCCTACCACTTTGCGCCTGAGCTGTTGTTGCTCCTAGACATTTCCACTTCACAATAACAGCACTTACAGTTGACCGGGGCAGCTCTAKCAGGGCAGAAATTTGACAAACTGACTTGTTGGAAAGGTGGCATCCTATGACGGTGCCACGTTGAAAGTCACTTAGCTCTTCAATAAGGCCATTCTACTGCCAATGTTTGTCTTTGGAGATTGCATGGCTGTGTGCTTGATTTTATATACCTGTCAACAAGGGGTGTGGCTCAAATAGCTGAATCCACTAATTTGACGGGGTGTCCACATACTTTTGTATATATAGTGTATCCTCATGATGAGGTTACAATGAGCTGTGCGAAGGAGGAGGACACACCGACAGAGGTGTGTAGAAGAGCGTGCTGCAACAACATTCTAAAAGCCACCTTCTTCATTCTTTCGACTCTTGCCTGAAGAGTTTCAAAGTATAGTTAGGCAACTATATATTAATGTATGGCATGGTTCCTCCCTGTTTTTCCCCAGAGAGATGCTGACTGCAGTTCTCACCGCCCAAAACAAGCCATGTTTGCTATCATGTCATACAGCTGTTTGAAATGTTAGAGATGGTGAAAAGACAGCATCGATTGGTTCAGGGACTACAGATTTTACTGACCACCTGACATGACCAGGATGATCTCTAGTTTTAGCCTATCTTGATTAGAGGTCGACGATTATGATTTTTCAACTCCGATGCCGATACCGATTATCGGAGGACCGAAAAAAGCCGATACCGATTAATCGGACGATTTTTATATATCTTTGTAATAATGACAATTTACAACAATAGTGAATGAACAATGAACCCTTTTATTTTAACTTAATATAATACATAAATAAAATATATTTAGTCTCAAATAAATAATGGAACATGTTCAATTTGGTTTAAATAATGCAAAAACACTGGAGAAGTGTGTTGGAGAAGAAAGTAAAAGTGCAATATGTGCCATGTAAAAAAGCTAACATTTCAGAACATGAGAACATATGTAAACTAGTGGTTCAATAATCCCAGTTCTTCAATATTCCCAGTTAAGAAGTTTTAGGTTGTAGTTATTATAGGAATTATGACGCATCGACTATTTCTCTCTATACCATTTGTATTTCATATACCTTTGACTATTGGATGTTCTTATAGGCACTTTAGTAGTGCCAGCCTAATCTCGGGAGTTGATAGACTTGAAGTCATAAACAGCGCTGTGCCTCAAGCATTGCTAAGAGCTGCTCGCAAAGTGCTGTTTGAATGAATGCTTACGAGCCTGCTGCTGCCTACCACCGCTCAGTCAGACTGCTCTATCAAATATCAAATCATAGACTTAATTATAATAAACACGCAGAAATACGAGCCTTTGGTCATTAATATGGTCAAATCCGGAAACTATAATTTAGAAAACAAAACGTTTATTCTTTCAGTGAAATACGGAACCATTCCTTATTTTGTTGATCGGGTGGCAACCCTAAGTCTAAATATTGCTGTTACATTGCACAACCTTCAATGTTATGTCATAATTATGTACAATTCTGACAAATTAATTACGGTCTTTGTTAGGAAGAAACACAGTTCGCAACGAGCCAGGCGGCCCAAACTGTTGCATATACCCTGACTCCGCTTGCACTGAACGCAAGAGAAGTGACACAATTTCCCTAGTTAATATTGCCTGCTAACATGCATTTATTTTAACTAAATATGCAGGTTTAAAAATATATACTTCTGTGTATTGATTTTAAGAAAGGCATTGATGTTTATGGTTAGGTACATTTGTGCAACGAATGTGCTTTTTTCGCGAATGCRCTTTTGTTAAATCATCACCCGTTTGGCGAAGTTGAATTGGGCTGTGATTYRATGATAMATTAACAGGCACCGCATTGATTATAAGCAACGCAGGACAAGCTAGTTAACCTAGTAATATCATCAACCATGTGTTAACTAGTGATTATGTGAAGATAGATTGTTTTTTATAAGATACGTTTAATGCTAGCTAGCAACTTACCTTGGCTCATTGCAGCCACAGGGTCCTTTTGACGCTGCACTCGCGTAATAGGTGGTCAGCCTGCCACGCAGTTTCCTCATGATTACAATGTAATCKGCCATAATTGGCATCCAAAAAGGCAGATTACCGATTGTTATGAAAACTTGAAATCGGCCATGCCGATTAATCGGTCGAACTCTAATCTTGATTATTGTCCAGTCATATGGTCAAGTGCTACAAAGAAAGAGCTAGTTAAGATGCAGCTGGCCCAGAACTGAGCGGCACGTCTTGATCTTCAATGTAATCAGAGGGCTAATATTAATACTGTCCATGTCAGTCTCTGTTGGCTAAGAGTTGAGAAAAGACTGACTGCGTCACTTCTTGCTTTTATAAGAAACATTAATGTGTTCAAATTCCATTTTTTTTTTGCATAGTCAACTTACACACAGCACTGACACACACACTTACCCCACCAGACATGCCACCAGGGGTCTTTTCACAGTCCCCAGGTCCAGAACAAATTCAAGGAAACGTACAGTATTATACAGAACCATGAGTGCATGGAACYCCCTTCCATCTTATATACTGTAGCGCAAGTGAACAGCRAACCTGGTTTCAAAAGACAAATAAAGCAACACCTCACGGCACAACGCCTCTCCCTCATGTGACCTACTTGTTGTGTGTATGTACTGACATGTATGTGGAACTGATAGATGCACACACACACACTACATGTTAATCTTTTTCAATGTATGCAAATTGTAAAGTATTTTGTCTATAATGTCTTTCTCGTTATATGTCGAACCCCAGTAAGACTAGCTGTTGCCATTGGCGTCGGCTAATGGGGATCCTAATAAATCGAATCAAATCAAATAAACTCCCAATAGACATGGATTCACCAGAGCCCTCCGCTGCCCAGCCACTGTCCAATGACGTGCCCAGTCAGTCACAGAGCAGGGATCTAAAGTGGGTTATCCAGCTTGCTGCACACAATGCACCCAGCCGACTGGAACCACATTGGGACAGAATCAGCAAGGTTTACACAGGGCCAGTGGGGACTCTCTCTGTAATCTCTCTCTGATCTCTTCCGTCTTTTCTTTCTCACACCCACCTCCTCTCTCTTCTCTTTCTCACAGCTCTCTCTCTCTCTCTCTCTCTCTCTCTCTCTCTCTCTCTCATCCTCTCTCTTCTCTCTCTCTTCTCTCTCTCTCTCTCTCTCTCTCTCTCTCTCTCTCTCTCTCTCCTCTCTCTCTCTCTCTCTCTCTCTCTCTCTCTCTTCTCTCTCTCTCTTCTCTCTCTCCTCTCTCTCTCTCTCTCTCGTTCTCATCTCTCTCTCTCTCTATCTCTTCTTCACTCTCTTCTTTCTCTCTCTCTCTCTCTCTCTCTCTCTCTCTCTCTTCTCTCTCTCTCTCTCTCTCCTCTCTCTCTTCTCTCTCTCTCTCTCTCTCTCTCTCTCTCTTCTTGCTTGTTCGGATCTTTGTGTATACGTGCACAGTACCAGTCAAAAGTTTGGACACACCTACTCATTCCAGAGTTCTTTCTTTACTTCTACAATGTTCTACATTGTAGAATAACAGTGAAGACATCAAAACGATGAAATAACACAGATGGAAATCATGTAGTAACCAAAAAAGATCCATCAGTGTGACCACAACTGGCGCGTGTGATTAATGAGATGATCGTCACCTCCTCACATCCTGTTCTAAGATATCTGCCCGCCACTTGTCTAACAGGTGGATTAAACTCAAGGGTTGCATCCAAAATGTCATCCTATTTCCTATGTAGTGCACTACTTTTGACCAGGGCCCATAGGGAATAGCCTGGTCTAAAGTAGTGCACTACACAGGGAATATGGTGTCATTTGGAGCCTTTGGCCCTCTCACAGCCCTGTTTTAGTGTTTGGATGTGATGTGACTCATTGCTGAACCATGATAACACTTAAGTAACTATACTATCATATCTTAGCTGTCTAGTAGTATGGAGCAAAATGCTGCAATTACGGAACTGTGATCCCTATTTCTCTATTTGTTTGGAAGGGTAAAGTTCACCTGGCCTGTGTTAGGTTAGGCCTTGTATGGTATGTGAACTTAACCTGATTGTGGYTTCACCACCCTACTAAGCAAATTCTCTTTGTTGTTCTGCAGCATAAAATGCTCAGACCCCTCGGTTGGAATAAAGTTTATAAAAGCGCTTCATGGTGGCTCACACAGCATATGTAAAAAGTAGCATTCGATCACATTCTTTGTCACTGTCTCCAAGTAAGAAAAATGTATTCTTGGGAAATGCTCAATTCTAACCCATTCATTCTTTCCGTGCTCGTCAATTGCTAACATTTAAGTGTCAGTCATTTAGCAGACGCTCTTATCCAGAGCGACAACTGTCATGGTGAGTAAAACCTTTCCTCAATAAACCAGCGATCAGCCAAGTCAGTGCTGGTAAGACAAGTGTAGTGCAAGAAAGGCAAGGGTGTTAGTTAAAAAAATGTGTTTCTATTCTTACTCAGTGTCTCTCTGTTCAGTGTAGGCTCTGTTATAGACCTCATGGATGGTGCCGTGACGTGACTGTTGTTTGGTCGTCCTGAAAGGCCTTGCTAGTGGTTTGATATCACTCACACCCATCTCAATAGGCCCCTCGCTACTGTGTGTCGTCTATAAGCAGCCACTGCACTGACATGTCTGAAACCTTAGACCAGTAATCTGTACATTTTGTCATGCTTCGACTTGTCCAGATTGGTGATCGCACACAGCCAGATCCCTGTCTCGAGTTGAATCCATCTTCAGTACCTTTGGGAAAATGTAAGGCCGTTGAAATTCTTACCTTGCTCTTACAATAGAACAATGAGAGTACTTTGGGCTGCTGTATGTATGAATTGTGATTAAATACTAGCAAAGTCGTCTAAAAACAGAGTTGAGTATTATTATCACTGTCGTTATATTTTGACCTTCAGTTCACATGGTGGAAAAATACTTTCTTTATGTTTCACTATGAATGCCTATGGTGTTATGCCTTGATGGATGTGTTTGAATGTCTCTGACATCTTTACTATCGCAAGACCTGACACTGTATAGTACTGCATTGTTGTTGGTGTTAGGAATTTGTTGTTATT
>NC_036842.1:4863703-4866434 GCF_002910315.2 Salvelinus sp. IW2-2015 | reverse complement strand
TGACCCCAACCCAATACTCTGTACAATGCTTCTTCATGTAGTATTCAGTTTCCTGTCACCGCCCTTTGTCGGCCTGTGCATTGATCAGCAGTTTCCCTATGGTTCTCGAGCCAAGCCCGTGGAAACCCATTCTCCCCTAGTGATCTATTGAACTGTTTCACAGTGTATACACCAAACACTCCTCTAGTTGGGGCAGGTTCGAGAGCCCAAAATTACCGTTGGCTATACCTGCTCAGGAGTCGACACAACATTAAGAAAGGATGAGGGACTCGGGGCGCAAATATAGCTCACAACTGCACCGGACGCGGTAGAGAGGGCAGAGAGGGCCCGTTGGTAGCGGCACCCCGCACGCGCAAAGAGCGAGAGAAGAGAGAGCGTATAGATGATGGCAAAGCCCCCCCTTCTTTTTGGAGAACCAGGAAAAATACCCTGCTATCCGCTAAATCCTACTCTTCCCCCCCTCATCCACCACAATATGCTGCAGCACGCACGCCTTTTACAGAGAGGTTCCGTGGGTATGTGGATAAGACAAGGGAGATGAGAATATGAAATGAGCAATAAAACTCAGAACCGACACCTGTTCCCCTGTTGCTCTTCGTCTGTGAATGGGCTATGAACGTGCTGTACCATTAGCTTGATCGTAGTAAATGATAGCCTGTGTGTGTTGTGTGTGTGTTGTGTTGTGTTGTGTGTGTGTGTGTGTGTGGTGTGTGTGTTGTGTGTGTGTGTGTGTGATGAAGTGTATGTCTGGTAGAATGTAGTGTGTGTGTGATGTAAGTGGTAGTGCTGTGTTGTGTGTGTCGTGTCGTGTGTTGTGTGTGTTTGTTGGTTGTGTGTTTTAGTGTGTGTTTTTGTATGGGTGTTATCTTTATCTTTGTTTTGCCCTAAGATCCTTGTTCCCAACCGGACTACCCTCACACGGCCTTCGTACAGGAAATACTACCCACACACACACACACACACACACACACACACACACACACACACATACATAAAAGATAAGCACTTCATAGCCCATATCACAGACGAAGAAGGTGTGGTGGTTTTTTGTCATTCAATTCATCTCCCCGTCTTACACAACCCTGAACCTCGCTGCTGCAGCATATTTGTGGTGGAGGAGAGTGTTATTTACGATAGCAGTGTGATCTCTTCCTCTCTCTCTTTCTCTCTCCCTCTCTCCCTCTCTCCCTCTCTCCCTCTCTCCCTCTGCAGGTTGGAGCATCCCCCGATCCCTATCCTTTAATGTGGGGACGGCAGGAGCCAAGGTATTCTCTGGACCTGCCCTAGAGGAGTTTGGATACACTGTGAAACAGTTCCGAAATCACCAGGGGAAATGGTGAGACTAGACTGCTGAGTCATGCACAGGCCGCCGTACAGAAGCAGTACAGAGTGGTAGAAAGGGTTACGTTCTGACATGGTCAGAGCAGCATCTCAGCACAGTCACAGACGCACACGTGTACTACGCTGTGCTTATGTRCAGTTACTACAGTAGTACTGTGTCCAATCACTCTCACACACAGCATAGAGGCCAGGAGAGCTAACACAGGCCCCAGCTTCGTTTGGGTCTGAGAGATCCAGAACTGWGGTGTAGCTGCTGGATTTGGAACCCCTGCTGTGAGCGTCCGTTTTCTCAAGCTAATGCTGTTCCTGTTCTTACAGTAGGTCACATGACCCTCAGCAAGGGTTGGCAACGGAGCAAGATCCAGGCACTTCAAACAGTATACTGGCACATACATACACGCACGCACACACACACACACATGCCCACACACTCACATTATACAGTTATACTGCTGATCACCACAGAGCAGACATCACAGACAGGGTTCTTGGGTTCACGTCTCGCTCGCACACACACACTTCCTGTAGTCCGTAGTACCGTCTGTCTGCATCCGGGAGATCTCAGAGGAGACATGTTCCTTTTGAATACATCTCTCCAGGGACATAACTGCCTTCCTTTCATTCCCGTCATAAACAAACATGGAGACTGAGCCTGGGTTAACCTATGGCATGTTATCTATGTGTGGATGGAAACACTGTTAACAAAGGAAAGGGCCCTGAAGATGCTGTTATGTCTCCACAAGACTAGATAAACAWTTAACTTGAGGTTTGAGGGAGGGAAATAAGTAGATGTCCACCACTTAGGCTGATGGTGGGTTGTAKAATTGCGTCAATGACTTAAGTGGMCTTCAATTGAATGTGGTTTTGACTAACCTCGTCCCCGGACTGACTCAACAGGAAGAGAGCTGGCTGGTGGACGAGACTAGGTTTTGACAAAATGACAGTGGAAAGAGGTTTACGGTTTCGTCCTTTGTAATCTTGACAGTTACCCCATTTGAAATGAGAGGCATAAAGAACTCTTAACCCCAGAGAAAAGAGGTGCCTTGTTGCATTGAAAGCCAGAGTGTATGACATCACAGAGATGGCCAGGTGAAAGTTCACTCACTTTGTCTAATTGGCTGCCTCCTGTCTCAGAATGTGGGCTTTGGCTCTAACACAAAGTCAATAGGGGAGTTTTGGGATATTCAGAGAAACCACACCGAAACATGAATGCCAACCATTGGCAAGCGTGTACCAAGTTCATAATGTTTCTTTAGTTGTCATCCATCACCATGGGRAAAGGCGTCGAAGTCACAAATTAAAAGAGACTAATGGTTGTTGACTTTCATAAACCAGGCAATGGGTACAACAACAAAACACTCTAAACCAAATACACCGCTTACCACTATTA
>NC_036842.1:4854006-4862983 GCF_002910315.2 Salvelinus sp. IW2-2015 | reverse complement strand
TATTATGGCCAAATGAGGCCGTTTAAAACCACTGGAACAGTGGTAAACTTGCCTGGTAGCGGACCCAAGTGTATCTTGTCCCGACGCGCAGTGAGAAAGATGGTTTGGGAGGCAAAGAAAAGACCRAGGGCCACATCTCCAAATCTCCAATTAGAAGCCACCTTCAGGCCAATAGGCTATTTGGAAGGGTTGCCATAAAAAAAAGCCTTTTGAAAGCAACCAACAAATATAAATGTTTGGAGTTTGCTAAACGGCATTGGCACTTGGATTTGTACCGGGTGCTATGGTCAGATAAGACGAAAATAGAGCTCTTCATATATGCACACCAGTGGTGGGTTTGGCCTCGAATGAAGGATGCATATGCAGAAAATAACCTCATACCTACTGTAAAATATGGTGGAGGATCTTTGATGTTATGGGCCTATTTTGCTTCCAGTGGTCCTGGGGMCCTTGTTAAGGTCAACGACATCATGAAATATACAGAGTACCAGGACATTCATCGGGTTGCCTCTGCCAGGAGGCTGAAACTTGGCTGCAAGYGGTTCTTCCAGCACACATTGAAATCYWCAAAGAAATKGTTAATTGACCACAAAATCAACATTTTGTGATTGCCATCTCAGTCTCCGGACTCGAACCCCATTGAAAACCTGTGGTTTGAATTGAAGAGGGCAGTTCATAAGCGCAGACCGAWGGATATCAAGGATCTGGAAAGATTCTGTATGGAGGAATCAAACATTACGGAAAAAGGCTAAGTGGAATTATCCTCGCAAGGGGAGAGTGCATAATGTATTGAAAACAGGATCATTTTTAGATCATTTTTTTATTACTTGTTTAATAAAATATTTACAATTGAAATGTTTTTGGAGCATACAGTATTTAAGCAATAAGGCACTAGAAACCAGGATAATTGTGTGTTATCTCCCGACTAAAACCTGCAATTATCACACGATAATGCCTGGGTTCGAGGGCCTTATTGCTTTTATAAAATGGCTGCCAACATATTTAAAAAAAGATTAATGACATTAAAAACATTATTAAAATGTTATTTTAATGAGTAAATTTGTTTTATTTCACCCTTCCACCAGATAATATAGTCCCGGCGGAAAATCCAGTTGTTAGTTCTGAGGTTCTGAAGTTGGTAACCATACAGGCTGGTCGTTAATTCTATTCTCATGTTTTGACCCAGTCGTTCATTCCGTTCATTCCACGTTACTATGCTAAACAAATCATTGGCATGTAGCTAGCTATAATAGAGGATCAATGATTACAAGCTATTGTCCATAGCTTATACCATCTACTGCATCTTGCCTGTGCCGGCCATCGCTCATCCATATATTTATATGTACATTTTCTTATTCATTCYTTTACACTTGTCTGTATAAGGTAGTTGTAGTGAAATTGTTAGATATTACTGCACGGTTGGAACTAGAAGCACAAGCATTTCGCTACACTCRCATTAACATCTGCTAACCATGTGTATGTGATCAATACAATTTGATTCGATTTGATTTGAGGCATTTCACATGGAATGCGGAGATTGTGGTGCTGTAACTATCAACCAATCAGCATCCATTATCCAAACGACCCGTTTTATAAAGCTCAGTAATTATGTCATTTATTTTACACTGTCTTTTTTGCTCTCCTTTATCAAGGGTGCCGATAATTTCGGTCATGACTGAAGATTCATGACTGAAGATTCAAAGCCAGCAGAACATGAAATAGTTTACAGATCAACTGCTGAGTGGTCTCTCTTTTCACGCTGTAGTCGGCGGCAGGTAGCCTAGTGGTTAGAGCGTTGGGCCAGTAACCGAAAGGTTGCTAGATCGAATCCCCGAGTTGGGCCAGTAACCGAAAGGTTGCTAGATCAAATCCCCGAGCTGACAAGGTAAAAATCTGTCATTCTGCTCCTGAACAAGGCAGTTAACCCACTGTTCCTAGGCTGACATTGTAAAAAAGAATTTGTTCTTAACTGACTTGCCTAATTAAATAAAGGTTACAGAAAATAAAAGTAGTCTAGCAAGGTGGGGCTTTCCTCAGTGATGTGGGCTTGGCTTTTCTATGGTGTTAGGTCATCAAGAAAGGATAATGAGTGTGACTGGTCTGATGTCACGCTGTGTAATATAGTGGCCGTGTGTGTCCTGACTGATTCTCACATGGGAGTAACACCATGGATACCAAGGCCCCTGAGCCACCAACAGCACTGGCTCTGGTCATTATGGCTCTCTCCTTCTCATGCAACAGGCAGAGTCTGAAAACATCCTGTCGCTGTACTTTGCCCTTCTTGGTTAAGGTGTTTATTATACCCCCCCCCCCCACCACCACCAAGGTTAACTGTTAATGATGACCTTGGTAGGGTGTGTGTTTACCTTCCACACCTGTAGATAATGCAAAAACTCTGTAACTGTCATTGTCTTGTTGTGAATGTATGTACTGTATCCAAATATGGGTTCATGTACAGTCTATGGTGTACAAGGACAGTAACATCAGTGTATTCCCGGACAATGGTATAAGCTACCAATAATTGTGTGTAATTTAGACATACATGCCATTGTAATTATTATGTAATCAGTATACACATGTCTGTCTGTCTGTCTGCCTGCTTGTCTGTGTGCATGCATGGGTGTGTGTTCCCCCAGGTTGCTGGTTGGTTCTCCCTGGAGTGGATACAACCAGGACCGGAAAGGAGACATCTACAACAAGTATAACAATACTGAAGAGTAAATGAAGTAACTGTCTTATCTGCAGGTTGAGCTATGAAAGTATTAACTTATCATAGTATTTAAACCGAGACAAATGAAGTATGTCTACTACTCTGCATGGTTTGAAAGTATACAATAATGGTATGAAGTATGTTCTACTCTGCAGGTTGAGTAAGTATATACAATATGAAGAGTATGTAAGTTATGTCTTACTCTGCCTGGTTGAGTTGAAAGTATGCAAATCGTAGGTGAGTATAAGAGTCTGTAACTCTGGTATGCTTGAGTCTGAGTAGGTCGAAGTATTGTTACTCTGGCAGGTTGAGTATAGACCTGTGCTTACTTCGGGTCCAGCTTGAGTAGGTCACATGCTGTAAAGAAGGTAGCTACTCTGTAAAGGTTGAGTATGAAGTCAATGTCTTATCTCGCTGCTAGGTTTTTGAGTAAAGTATGTATGTAGTCAAATATGAAGAGTATGAAAGTATGTCTTACTCTGCTGGTTGAGTATGAAGGTATTCCTTACTCTGTAGGTGAAGTATGAAAAGTATAGAAGTATGTCTTACCTGCAGGTTGAGTATAAAGTATAATCAGTGATAGTAACGAGTATGAAGTATGTCTCTGCAGGTTGTAAGTATAACAAGTATGAAGAGTATAAAGTAGTCTTCCTCGCAGGTTGAGTATGAAGTATGTCTTAACTCTGTGAGGTTGAGATGTATCGAGAGTATGGTACTTACTCTGTAGGTTGAGTAATGAAGTATGTTCTTATCTGCAGGTTGAGTAAGAAAGTATATACATATGAAGAGTATGAAGTATGTCTCACTCTGCAGGTTGAGTATGAAGTATATACATATGAGAGTATAAAGTATGTCTTACTCTGCAGGTTGAGTATGAAGTATGTCTTACCTGCAGGTTGAGTATGAAGTATGTCTACTCTGAGTTGAGTATAAGTATGTCTTACTCTGAGGTTGAGTATCAAAGTATATACAACTTGTAAGAGTATGAAGTCATGTCTTACTCTGCAGGTTGAGTATAAAAGTCATATACATAATGAAGAAGTATGAAGTATGTCTTACTCTGCAGGTTGAGTATGAAGTATGTCTACTCTGAGGTTGAGTATGGAGTAAGTATGTCTTACTCGAGGTTGAGTATAAGTATATACATATATGAGTATGAAGTATGTCTTAACTCTGAGGTTGAGATAGAAGTATTATCTCAATAGATGAAGAGTATGAAGTATGTTTAACTCTGCAGGTTGAGTATGAAGTTATTGTCTTACTCTGTAAGGTTGAAGTATAAAGTATGTATGAAGTATGTCTTCCTCTGTAGGTTGAGTAATGAAGTATGTCTTCACTCTGATGGTTGAGTATAAAGTTATATACAATAATGAAAGAGATGAAGTATAGTCTTACTCTGCAGGTTGAGTATGAAGTATGTCTACTCTGTCAGTAGAGTATAAAAGTATGTCTGAAGTATGTCTTACTCTGCAGGTTGAGTATAAGTTATATACAATAGTAAGAGTATGAAGTATGTCTTACTCTGCAGGTTGAGTATAAAGTTATATTACAATATGAAAGAGTATATAGGATGTCTTACTCTGCAGGTGAGTATGAAGTATGTCTTACTCTGCAGGCTTGAGTATGAAGTAATGTCTTACTCTGCAGGTTGATATGAAACGCTATGTCTTACTCTGCAGTTGAGTATGAAGTATATACAATATGAAGAGTATGAAGTATGTCTTACTCCTGCAGGTTGAGTATAAAGTATATACAAATATGAAGAGTATAAAGTATGTCTTACTCTGCAGGTTTGAGTATGAAGTATGTCTTGTCTCTCTAGGTTGATATGAAAAGTAATTGCTTACTCTGCAGGGGTTGAAGTATACAGATCGTCTACTCTGCAGGTTGAGTATGAAGTATGTATATAGTTCTACTCGGGTAGTTGAGTATGCTTACATATGAGAGTATGGAAGTATGTCTTACTCTGCAGGTTGAGTATAAAGTATATGTATAAAATATGTCTTGAGTTGAGTAATGAAGTATGTCTACTCTGCATGGTTGAGTATGAAGTATGTACTCTAGTTGAGGATGAAGTATGTCTTACTCTGCAGGTTGAGTATGAAGTATGGATGCAGTATGCTTACTCTGCAGGTGAGTATGAAGTATGTCTTACTCTGTAGGTTGAGTATAAAGTATGTATGAAAGTAATTGTCTTACTCTGCAGGTTGAGTATGAAGTATATACAATTATGAAGAGTATAAAGTACAATGTTCTTACTCTGCATAGGTTGAGTATGAATGTATGTCTTACTCTGCAGGTTGAGTATACAGTAATGTATGAAGTATGTCTTACTCTGTGGTTGAGTATGAAGTATGTTTACCTGAGTTGATATGAAGTATGTCTACTCTGCAGGTTGAGTATGAAGTATGTCTTACTCTGTAGGTTGGAGTAATGAAGTGATATAAATATGAAGTATGTATATATGTCTTACTCTGAGTTGAGTATAAAGTAATATACAATATGAAGAGTATAAGTATGTCTTACCTCGTAGGTTGAGTATGAAGTTCTTACTCTGTAGGTTGAGTATGAAGTATGTCTTACTCTGAGGTTGAGTATGAAGATGTCCTTACTCTGTAGGTTGAGTATGAAGTATGTCTACTCTAGGTTGAGTATGAAGTCATGTCTTACTCTGAGGTTGAGTATGAAGTAATATGTCTTACTCTGCAGGTTGAGTATAAAGTATGTCTTACTCTGAGGTTGAGTATAAAGTATATACAATATGAAGAGTAATGAAGTATGTCTTACTCGTGCAGGTTGAGTATAAAGTATATAAATATGAAGAGTATGAAAGTAGTCTTTACTCTGGGTTGAGTATGAAGTATGTCTTACTCTGAGGTTGAGTATGAAGTATGTCTTACTCTGTAGGTTGAGTATGAAGTATATACAATATGAAGAGTATGAAGTATGTCTTACTCTGCAGGTTGAGTATAAAGTATATACTATATGATAGAGTATGAAAGTATGTCTTACTCTGAGTTTTGAGTATGAAGTATGTCTTACTCTGAGGTTGAGTATAAAGTATGTATGAAGTATGTCTTACTCTGTAGGTTGAGTATGAAGTATGTCTTACTCTGAGGTTGAGTATGAAGTATATAAATATGAAGGTTATGAAGTAGTCTTACTCTGAGGTTGAGTATGAAGTATGGTCTTACTTGCTGTAGGTTGAGTATAAGTATGTATGAAGTATGTCTTACTCTGAGGTTGGTATAAGTATATACAATATGAAGAGTATGAAGTATGTCTTACTCTGCAGGTTGAGTATAAGTATATCATATGAAGAGTATAAAGTATCTTACTCTGGGTTTGAGTATGAAGTATGTCTTACTCTGGGTTTATGATGTATGAAGTATGTCTTACTCTGCAGGTTGAGTATAAAGTATGTCTTACTCTGCAGGTTGAGTATGAAAGTATTATACAATATTGAAGAGTATAGAAGTTAGTCTTATACTCGGAGTGTTGAATATGTAATAAGGTTGATATACAATATGAAGTATGTATAATAAGTATGTCTTACTCTGCGGTTTGAAGTATGAGTATGTTTACTCTGCAGGTTGAGTATGAAGTATTTTACTCTGCAGGTTGAGTAATGAAGTATGTCTTATCTGCAGGTTGAGTATGAATTATGTCTTACTCTGTGAGGTTGAGTTATAAAGTATATCGGTATGAAGTATGTCTTACTCTGCAGGTTGAGTATAAAGTAAGTAAATATTGAGAGTATAATATGTCTTACTCTGAGGTGAGTATGAAGTATGGTCTTACTCTGAGGTTGTGAGTATGAAGTATGTCTTACTCTCAGGTTTGAGTATGAAGTATGTCTTACTCTGGGTTGAGTATGAAGTATTTATGAAGTAATAGTCTTACTCTGAGGTTGAGTATGAAGTATGTCTTACTCTGTAGGTTGAGTATAAACGTATGTATGAAGTATGTCTTACTCTGTCAGTTTGAACGTTGAGTAGTAGAAGGTATAGTATCTACTCTGCAGGTTGAGTATGAAGTATGTCTTACTCTGTAGGAGGTTGAGTATAGTATGTATGAAGTATGTCTTACTCTGTAGGTTGAGTATGAAGTATGTCTTACTCTGAGGTTGGAGTATGAAAGTTATGTCTTACTCTGTAGGTGAGTATGAAGTATGTCTTACTCTGTAGGTTGAGTATGAAGTTCATATGAGGAGTATGAAGTATGTCTTACTTGCAGGTTGAGTATAAGTATATACAATATGAAGAGTATAAAACGTATTGTCTTTACTCTGCAGGTTGAGTATGAAGTATGTCTTACTCTGTAGGTTGAGTATGAATAGATATGTCTTACTCTGCAGGTTGAGTAGAAGTATGTCTTACTCTGTAGGTTGTATGAAGTATGAAGTATGTCTTACTCTGCAGGTTGAGTATGAAGTATGTCTTACTCTGCAGGTTGAGTATGAAGTATGTATGAAGTATGTCTTACTCTGCAGGTTGAGTATGAAGTATGTCTTACTCTGTAGGTTGAGTATAAGTAGTATGAAGTAGTCTACTCGCAGGTGAGTATGAAGTATTCTATGAGAGTATAAGTATTCTTACTCTGTAGGTTGAGTATGAAGTATGTTTTACTCTGTAGGTTGATATGAAGTATGTATGAAGTTATGTCTTACTCTGTAGGTTGAGTATGAAGTATGTCTTACTCTGTAGGTTGAGTATGAAGTATGTCTTACTCTGCAGGTTGAGTATGAAGTATGTCTTACTCTGTAGGTTGAGTATGAAGTATATACAATATGAAGAGTATAAGTATGTCTTACTCTGCAGGTTGAGTATAAGTAATAAAATATGAAGAGTATAAAGTATGTCTTACTCTGAGTTGAGTATGAAGTATGTCTTACTCTGAGGTTGAGTATAAGTATGTAGAAGTATGTTCTACTCTGTAGGTTGAGTATGAAGTATGTCTTACTCTGCAGGTTGAGTATGAAGTATGTCTTACTCTGAGGTTGAGTATGAAGTATGTCTTACTCTGTAGGTGAGTATGAAGTATGTATGAAGTATGTCTTACTCTGGGGTTGAGTATGAAGTATGAGTATGAAGTATGTCTTACTCTAGGTTGAGTTATGAAGTATTAAATATGTAAGTATATATGTCTTACTCGTAGGTTGAGTATAAAGTATGTCTTATGTAATATGAGTATGAGTATCATAACTATGAAGTATGAGTATGTCTTACTCGTAGGTGAGTATAAGTATATACTCATGATATAAGAAGTATGGAAGTAGTCTTACTCTGCAGGTGAGTATAAAGTGATATCAATATGCAAAGAGTATGAAGTATGTCCTTACTTCTCAGCTTGAGTATACAGTATGATAATAAAGTATGTCTTACTCTGCAGGTTGAGTAAGAACGTATGGTCTTAACTCATGCAGTTGAGTATGAAGTATGTCTTACTCTGAGGTTTGAGTATAAAGTATGTACAATAGAGAGTATAAGTATGTCTTACTTCTGCAGGTTGATGTAAAGTATTACAACTGATGAAGAGTATGAAGTATGTCTTACTCTGTAGTGTTAGTAAAAGTCTGATGGTTGAGTACTCGCAGGTTGAGTATGACAGTCATGTCTTACTCTGCAGGTTGAGTATTAGCATGTAGTATGTCTTACTCTGTAAGGTGAGTAGCTGAAAGTATGTCTTACCTCTGCAGGTTGAGTTAAGAAGTATGTCTTACTCTCGCAGGTTTGAGTATGAAGTATATACAATATGAAGAGTATGAAGTATGTCTTACTCTGCAGGTTGAGGTATGATAGAATAATGTCTTTCTCTGCGGTTGAGTATAAAGTATGTCTTATCTCTGCAGGTTAGTATGAGTATGTCTACTCTGCAGTGTTGAGTATAAAGTATCATATGATACGTAGTCTTCCTCTGGCAGGTTGAGTATAAAGTATTAAATATGAATGAGTATGAAGTATGTCTTACTCTGCAGGTTGAGTATATACAATGAGTAGTATAAGTTTCTTATCTCAGTAGTATGAAGTTGTTCGATGGATGGAGTGTCACTGAGGTGAGTATAAGTACTGTCTTACTCTGCAGTTGAGTATAAAGTATGTATGAATATGTCTTACTCTGCAGTTGAGTATAGATATCAAATGAAGTTGATTGTCTTACTCTGCAGTGAGTATATAAGATATACATATAGAAACGAGTATGATGTATGCTCTACTCATGCAGGTGAGTCTCTGGCAGCCTGAACTGGGCCCTCTGGATCTGCTACAC
>NC_036842.1:4831325-4853981 GCF_002910315.2 Salvelinus sp. IW2-2015 | reverse complement strand
GAGCTGTTTGAATGTCGTATGAAAAGTATAAATGTCTTACTCTGTAGGTTGAGTATGAAGTAGGTACGAAGTATGTCTTACTCTGCAGGTTGAGTATGAAGTATGTCTTACTCTGTAGGTTGAGTATGAAGTATATACAATATGAAGAGTATAAAGTATGTCTTACTCTGCAGGTTGAGTATGAAGTATGTCTTACTCTGTAGGTTGAGTATGAAGTATATACAATATGAAGAGTATAAAGTATGTCTTACTCTGTAGGTTGAGTATGAAGTATGTCTTACTCTGTAGGTTGAGTATGAAGTATGTCTTACTCTGTAGGTTGAGTATGAAGTAGGTACGAAGTATGTCTTACTCTGCAGGTTGAGTATGAAGTATGTCTTACTCTGTAGGTTGAGTATGAAGTAGGTACGAAGTATGTCTTACTCTGTAGGTTGAGTATGAAGTATGTCTTACTCTGTAGGTTGAGTATGAAGTATGTATGAAGTATGTCTTACTCTGTAGGTTGAGTATGAAGTATGTCTTACTCTGTAGGTTGAGTATGAAGTATGTCTTACTCTGTAGGTGAGTATGAAGTATGTCTGACTCGCAGGTTGAGTATTGAAGTATAATCTTACTCTGCAGGTTGAGTATAAAGTATATACAATATGAAGAGTATGAAGTATGTCTTACTCTGCAGGTTGAGTATGAAGTATGTCTTACTCTGTAGGTTGAGATGAAGTATGTCTTACTCTGTAGGTTGAGTATGAAGCATGTCTTACTCTGCAGGTTGAGTATGAAGTATATCTTACTCTGTAGGTTGAGTATAAAGTATGTATGAAGTATGTCTTACTCTGCAGGTTGAGTATAAAGTATATACAATATGAAAGAGTATGAAAGATTGTCTTACTCTGCAGGTTGAGTATGAAGTATATCTTACTCTGTAGGTTGAGTATGAAGTATGTCTTATCTGTAGGAGTATAAAGTATGTATGAAGTATGTCTTACTCTGCAGGTTGAGTATAAGTATATACAATATGAAAGTATGAAGTATGTCTTACTCTGCAGGTTGAGTATAAAAGTATGTAAATATGAAGAGTATAAAGTATGTCTTACTCTGCAGGTTGAGTATGAAGTATGTCTTATTCTGCAGGTTGAAGTATGAAGTATGTCTTACTCTGTTAGGTTGAGTATGGAGTATGTCTTACTCTCCAGGTTGAATATGAAGTATGTCTTACTCTGCAGGTTGAGGTATGAAGTATGTCTTACTCTGTAGGTTGAGTATTGAAGTATTTGTCTTACTCTGTAGGTTGAGTATGAAGTATGTCTTACTCTGTAGGTTGAGTATGAAGTATGTCTACTCTGTAGGTGAGTATAAAGTATGTATGAAGTATGTCTTACTCTGCAGTTGAGTATAAAGTATACAATATGAAGAGTTATGAAGTATGTCTTACTCTGCAGGTGGAGTATGAAGTATGTCTTACTCTGTAGGTTGAGTATGAAATTGTCTTACTCTGCAGGTGTGAGTATGAAGTATATCTTACCTCTGTAGGTTGAGTATGAAGTATGTCTTTACTCTGTAGGTTGAGTATAAAGTATGTATAAAGTATGTCTTACTCTGCAGGTTGAGTATAAAGTATATACAATATGAAGAGTATAAAGTATGTCTTACTCTGCAGGTTGAGTATAAAGTATGTCTTACTCTGCAGGTTGGTATGAAGTATGTATGAAGTAGCTTACTCTGTAGGTTGAGTATAAAGATATGTATGAAGTATGTCTTACTTCTGCAGGTTGAGTATAAAGAGTCTTAATCTGCAGGTTGAGTATGAAGTATGTATTGAAGTATGTCTTACTCTGTAGGTTGAGTATGAAGTATGTCTTACTCTGCAGGTTGAGTATGAAGTATGTCTTACTCTGCAGGTGAGTATGAAGTATAATCTTACTCTGTAGGTTGAGTTATGAAGTATGTCTTACTCTGTGGTTGAGTATAAAGTATGTATGAAGTATTCTTACTCTGCAGGTGAGTATAAAGTATATACAATATGAAGAGTATAAAGTATGTCTTACTCTGCAGGTTGAGTATAAGTATGTCTTACTCTGCAGGTTGAGTATGAAGTATGTATGAAGTATGTCTTACTCTGTAGGTTGAGTAAAAGTATGTATGAAGTATGTCTTACTTCTGCAGGTTGAGTATAAAGTATGTCTTGCCTCGCAGGTTGAGATTGAAGTATTGTATGAAGTATGTCTTTTACTCTGTAGTTGAGTATGAAGTATGTCTTACTCTGCAGGTTGAGTATGAAGTATGTCTTACTCTGCAGGTTTAGTATGAAGTATATCTTACTCTGTAGGTCGAGTATGAAGGTATGTCTTATCCTGTAGGTTAGTATAAAGTAGTATGAAGTATGTCTTACTCTGCAGGTTGAGTATAAAGTATGTCTTACTCTGTAGGTTGAGTATGAAGTATGATGAAGTATGTCTTACTCTGTAGGTTGAGTATAAAGTATGTATGAAGTATGTCTTACTCTGCAGTGAGAATAAAGTATGTTTTGCTCTGCAGGTTGAGTATGAAGTATGTATGAAGTATGTCTTACTCTGTAGTTGAGTAATGAAAGTATGTCTTACTCTGCAGGTTGAGTATGAAGTATGTCTTACTCTCCAGGTGAGTATGAAGTTATATCTTACTCTGTAGGTTGAGTATGAAGTATGTCTTACTCTGGAGGTTGAGTATAAGTATAGTATGAAGTATGTCTTACTCTGCAGGTTGAGTATGAAGTATGTCTTACTCTGTAGGTTGAGTATGTAAGTAGGTACGAAAGTATGTCTTACTCTGGTAGGTTGAGTATGAAGTATGTCTTACTCTGTAGGTGAGTATGAAGTATGTATGAAGTATGTCTTACTCTGTAGGTTTGAGTATTGAAGTATGTCTTACTCTGTAGGTGAGTATGAAGTATGTTCTTACTCTGTAGGTTGATAGGGAAGTATGTCTTAACTCTGAGGTTGAGTTATGAAGTAGTCTTTACTCTGTAGCGTTGAGTATGAAGTATGTCTTACTCTGTAGGTTGAGTATAAGTATGTATAAGTATGTCTTACTCTGCAGGTTGAGTATAAGTATAAATATGAAGAGTATGAAGTATGTCTTACTCTGCAGGTTGAGTTATGAAGTATGTCTTACTCTGTAGGGAGTATGAGTATGAAGTATGTCTTACTCTTGCAGGTTGAGTATGAAGTATTCTTACTCTGTAGGTTGAGTATGAAGTTATATCTTACTCTGTAGGTTGAGTATAAAGTATGTATGAAGTAGTCTACTCTGCAGTGAGTATAATATATATGAAGAGTATGAAGTATGTCTTACTCTGCAAGTTGAATAGTAAAGTATATATATAGAAAGTATGTCTTACTCTGCAGGTTGAGTATAGAAGCTATGTCTTATTCTGCAGGTTGAGTTATGAAGTATGTTTACTCTGTAGGTTGATTATTGAAGTATGTATGAAGTATGTCTTACTCTGTAGGTTGAGTATAAAGTATGTATGAAGTATGTCTTACTCTGCAGGTTGATATAAAGTATGTCTTGTCTGCCAGGTTGAGTATGAAGTATGTATGCAGTATGTCTTACTCTGTAGGTTTGAGTATGAAGGATGTCTTACTCTGCAGGTGAGTATGAAGTATGTCTTACTCTGCAGGTTGATATGAAGTATATCTTACTCTGTAGGTGAGTATGAAGTATGTCTTACTCTGTTAGGTTAGTATAAAGTATGTATGAAGATGTCTTACTCTGCAGGTTGAGTATGAAAGTATGTTCTACTCTGCAGGTTGAGTATGAAGTATGTATGAAGTATGTCTTACTCTGTAGGTTGAATATAAGTATGTATGAAGTATGTCTTACTCTGCAGTTGAGTATAAAGGATGTCTTCTCTGCAGGTTGAGTATGAAGTATGTATGAAGTATGTCTTACTCTGTAGGTTGAGTATGAAATATGTCTTACTTGTGAGGTTGAGTATGAAGTATGTCTTACTCTTAGGTTGAGTAGAAGTCATATTACTCTGTAGGTTAGTATGAAGTATGTCTTACTCTGTAGGTTGAGTATGAAGTATGTAGAAGTATGTCTTACTCTGCAGGTTGAGTATGAAGTATGTCTTACTCTGTAGGTTGAGTATGAAGTAGGTACGAAGTATGTCTTACTCTTGTAGGTTGAGTATGAAGTATGTCTTACTCTGTAGGTTGAGTATGAAGTATGTATGAAGTATGTCTTACTCTGTAGGTTGAGTATGAAGTATGTCTTACTCTGTAGGTTGAGTATGAAGTATGTCTTACTCTGTAGGTTGGAGTATGAATGTCTTACTCTGCAGGTTGAGTATTGAAGTTATATCTTACTCTGTAGGTTGATATGTAAGTATGGCTTACTCTGAGGTTGAGTTAGTAGTATGAAGTATGTCTTACTCTGAGGTTGAGTATAAGTATATACATATGAAGAGTATGAAGTATGTCTTACTCTGCAGGTTGAGTATGAAGTATGTCTTACTCTGTAGGATTGAGTATGAAGTATGTCTTACTCTGAGGTTGAGTATGAAGTATGTCTTACTCTTGTAGGTTGAGTATGAAGTATGTCTTACTCTGTAAGGTTTGGAGTATAAAGTATGTATGAAAGTATGTCTTACTCTCGAAGTGAGTATAAAGTATACAATATGAAGAGTATGAAGTATGCTTAATCTGCAGGTTGAGTATAAAAGTTTATACAATATGAAGAGTATAAAGTATGTCTTACTCTGCAGGTTGAGAAAGATTAATGAAGTATGTCTTATTCTGCAGGTTAGTAAGTTTATGAAGTATGTCTTACTCTGTAGGTTGAGTATGAAGTATGTCTTACTCTCAGGTTGAGTATATGAAAGTATGTTACTCTGCAGGTGAGTATGAATATGTCTTACTCTGTAGTTGAGTATGGAAGTATGTCTTACTCTGTAGGTTGAGTATGAAGTATGTCTTACTCTTGTAGTTTGATGTATGAAGTTGTCTTACTCTGTAGGTGATATAAAGTATGTTATGAAGTATGGTCTTACTCTGCAGGTTGAGATACAAGTTATACAATTGAAGAGTATAAAGTATGACCTCATGAGTATGAAATATGTCTTACTCTGCAGGGTTTGGTATGAAGTATGTATGAAGTATGTCTTCTCTGTAGGTGAGATAAAGTATGTATGAAGTATGTCCTTACTCTGCAGGTTGAGTATAATATTATACAGAGTATAGAAGAGTTATAAAAGTATGTCTTACTCTGCAGGTTGAGTATAAGTATGTCTTAACTCTGCAGGTTGAATAAAGTATGTATGAGTATGCTCTTATCTGTAGGTTGGAGTATGAAGTATGTCTACTCTGCAGGTTAGTATGAAGATGTCTTACTCTGCAGGTTGGTATAAAGTATGTATGAAGTATGTCTTACTCTGCAGTTTGATTGCAGTTGAGTATGAAGTATGTCTTACTCTGCAGGTTGAGTATAAAGTATATACAATATGAATGAGTATGAAGTATGTTCTATACTCTGCAGGTTGAGTATAAGTAAGTATATAATTACCAATATAGTAATGAGTATGAAGTATGTCTTACTCTGCAGGTTGAGTATAAAGTATATACAATATGAAAGAGTATGAAGTATGTCTTACTCTGCAGGTTGAGTATGAAGTATGTCTGTACTTACTGTTGGCAGGTTGAGTATAAAAGTATGTATGAAAATATGTCTTACTCTGTAGGTTGATCTCCTTCCTTGTGTGGGTGTCTCCAGCTATTCATTAGCCTGGTCCCAGATCTGTTTGTGCTCTTGCCAACTCCATTGCTCTTATTGTCAAACCAAACATGGAATTAGCATTACATTCCATAAAGAGTTGGCAAGGGAGCAGAAACAGGCTAGCACCCAGGCTTGCTATTCCTTCTCCCCTTCTGTATTTCTATAAACTCCTGCCCTTTTTTAGCAGTCGTTGTATCRCCTAGCGTTAGCTTGTGATTCACCACAATATTCCATTTGAATCCCATTTGAATCCGGTCAAATCTGTCTGAAAGTCAGAGTGGTGGCCACGGTGGTTAGACAATTAATTGTGTTCTTCGGAGTGTTGCAAGATCTCACTGTGTGTTTTCATGAATGTTAAGCACTGTAATTGCACCATGAGAATGTATTCGTTACCGAATACAAGGACCCCTGTAACAATATATTTTCTCTCTCCTATATTTCAGACTCAGTCAGCATATCAACAGTGAAGAACATCAATGTCAACATGAGTCTGGGGCTAACCCTCACCCGCACAGCTACACAAGATACATTCATGGTAAACAGTTTTTATGTATAGAACGTCTAGCTATTCTAACCCTAATCCTCACCCGCACAGCTACACAAGATACATTCATGGTTAACAAGTTTGGAATCATTGCATCTGATTCTTTATAGCCACACAAGATAGATTCATGGTTAACAGGTTTGGAATCATTGCATCTGATTCTTTACAGCCACACAAGAACGATTCATCATGATCAACAGCTTTAACATCACTGCAGCTGGAGAGTTCATATAAGATCGTATCAGTCAATCAATCCCATATGTTTAGGGACTTGGGATTGATAGCCTAAATGTAATGTTGTTTTGGATGTTTTACCTTATATCTTGTGTGTTGTCTTCTTCTCCTGGTAGACATGTGGACCTCTGTGGGCTCAGAAGTGTGGCAGTCAGTATTATTACCCAGGGATCTGTGCAGAAGTCAGCCCTCTCTTCAACCCCCTGTCTTCGTTCTCACCTGCCCTTCAAAGTAAGAGTCCTTCATCATTTTAAATATCCTTAGCATACGAGTTATGTATTGTTTTCACCATTGATTAAAAGTATAAATTAAAAGCTAGAATCCTTATTTGAAACAATAGCAAAGCGTCCTCCCYGCCMCTGTTTTGCTAAARAGCTAAGGGATGGGGCTAGAGAAAGGTAACCACTCTCAAATTCCTAGAAAGAGCTGTGGATGTACATTTGCAACCACATTTTGAGGCTATATATTGTTTATTTGCATTTATGTTGTGTACAAATGTACACATTGCCGTAAAACAAGCTTATATTTTGTGTTCTGATAGGGTACAAAAGTTGAACTAAGCTCATGAGGCATTTCTACGTTATATTCCTCAAGAACCAATGGGTACACAGCTGTATAAAAATGGATGCAGCAACTAAGGATTCTAGCTTTAAGTCCGACTGTATATCATATTTAACGCCCCTTTGTGATTGGAGTTAGGAATGATTACCATGGAAAATGCACGTGTTGACATTAACTCAATTCTTATCTTGTCTTTCCAGCTTGTGGGGGTCCAATGGATATTGCTATTATTGTGGATGGATCCAACAGTATATATCCCTGGCCACCAGTTGTGGCTTTCCTCAAGAAACTGTTGGAGAATTTAGATATTGGACCGGATAATACTCAGGTAAGTGTGCTCACAGTTATCAATGTATATCATCTGACATTTGTCAAGGTTATTGACAATGCGTCTTTTAAAGGCAATGTTCCCGCATCCGCAGAGATCTCATTCATGGTTAACACTGCATATATCAGCTCAGTCGGAGATCGCCTTTAAAAGCTGCATTGTGGACAACCCGCAGTCGGATTGAATCTTGGCCCAAGTAAATGATCTATCCCTATCTGTTTTTGTTGACCCTATGTTAATGTTTTCAGGCAAGTATTATACAGTACGGGGTTGAGCCAGTCGTTGAATTCCATCTGAACGCCTACAAAACCAAAGACTCGATCATTGCGGCTGCAGCGAACATTCTCCAGAGGGAAGGCCTGGAGACAAACACCTTCCGCGCCATTGAATTTGCTAGGTGTGTCTCAGTCGACAACACTTTCTATTCTTGCAGTGTCAACATAGTCTAAATTCTGCACCCCAAATGGCACCCTATTCCCTACATAGTGCACTACTTTTGGCCAGAAATAGTACACTATGTGGGTGCCATTAGGGAGGCAAGCCTAAGGCATTTCCTCCTGTTCTCTTTTAGTCAATGGGTCCTTAGGATCACTCTTTTGTTGCTGCAAATTTTCCTGTACAGCAGCAAATGCAAACTTGTAGTCTATTCAAGGTTTTAAAAGGCTTCTAAAGTTTGTAATTTCCACTTTAAAATGTCAGACTTTCCACTTTAAAATGTCAGATCAAGCCGTACAATTTTTTAAAATTATAAGCCACATAATAATTCACATTTTCTGTTGCTGCAGGATTATTTGCTGTAGAAAAGTGGCTCAAATTAAGATCCTACATCTGCATCATTGGAAATGATGCAGACAATTACATTGATGAAAGCAACAATCATTCCACAATATTAAAGCTGATCCACCCACAAAAACAATTTTTTTATATATATATATTTTTTTAAATACAAAAATATCCTACATCTGTAAGTGATCGTGACCCTCATGTAATTTAAATATATATATATATATCCTGACTCTGTTGACTCAACATATTTATAAAAAAGAACAAAAGGATTAGAATCTCTCTGTGCATACTGAAAACCCCCCAAATGGGGTYAGAATTGAGCACTTGAATGGAATAGAATGGAATACAACACAATGAAATGTGTTCAGAACAAACGTTTTAGAAGCTTTTTCTTTACATTGGTATTGAATTGGGTTGGAATATGTTGAGATGTGACACTTTTTGACCGGGTGTCTCAGACAGAACGCGTTCCTGCCCGGGAACGGGGCTCGACCCGGAGCCAGCAAAGTGATGGTGGTGGTGACGGACGGAGAGTCTCACGACAAGAACCTCCGAGACGACGTCATCAGGAAGTGTGAGAGTGAGAAGATCACCCGCTTTGGTATTGCTGTGAGTAAATATCCCACTTATTTGGTTGAACCTTGATTTATCCAGGTTAGTCTCGTTGACATAAAATCTCTTTCGTAAAAGACACCTGGATATACAGTACGTACCGTGTTGAGTGTGAGGTATTAACATTTACTGTTKGAGACCTTTGATACCTCTATAAAATGTCATTATTATTATTATGGTATATCAATCTTCCCTTTTATTCTAATATAAATGATTTTAAAATGTATTCTTTATTATGTTTTTCTAGGTCCTTGGGTATTACATAAGGAATGACATTGACACTAAGAACCTGATTGCTGAGATCAAGTCCATCGCCAGTACCCCGACAGAYAGGTACTTCTTCAATGTGTCAGCTGAGGAGGCTCTGCTSGAGATCGCTGGATCTCTGGGAGACCGCATCTTCAACATTGAGGGTAAAGTTGTGTTTTAAGTAATGCTGAATTTGTATCATGGTCCATTCTAACAATAATGAGCTACCATTTACAAAACTGGAAATAGTAACACAACCACTTTATTGCACTTAACCTAACCTGTTCATTGTGTTTTCGGGGGGGTTAGGTACTGGGAAAGGTGGTGACTTTCAGATGGAGATGTCCCAAGTGGGATTCAGTGCCCACCAAACCAAGAAGCAGGTATGGGATATAAACCCCAACTGTTACTTTAAATCAGTTAGCCTATTTGGTACAATTTTATTTCACGGGTGTCCACGTAACACATTCATAAGCAGTACCTGAACATTTCTTAGTGTGTTTTTAACGGGTACTTTTCTCGCTCTCATTACAGAACATGATGATGCTGGGTGCAGTGGGGGCCTACGGCTGGAGTGGTACTGTGGTTCACTACACTACCCAGAAATCGGACATCTTCCCCAAGACAACCTTTGAGAAAATCCTAGAGGACAGAAACCACAGCTCACTATTAGGTAAGTGAGCTTGCAGTCATCTACGAGTCAATATTGTCTACTTTATCTTCATTTTATGTTGTGCTATTGTATTATTAGTTCATTAACACCAAGCCATTCTAAGGCCTCTTGCTTTTCCAACAATTTCTAACTTCCTTTGAATGTGTATTGAAGCTCAAACAATAGATATCTTGATTTACAGTGTGACTGGCAGTAAGACTACTAGCACTGAATATTGTTACACGTTTGTCCATAATATCGTGTTCGGCTGTTCTGCTCAGGCTACTCTGTGACAACGCTGAATGATGGGAGCATAGAGTACTAYGTGGCTGGCGCTCCTCGGTCCAACCACACTGGACAGGTCATAGTGTACATCATCAACGGCAAGGGACAACCCACCGTCATCGACTCCCAGAGAGGRGAGCAGGTAAGGCTCTCTGATTAAAATGGAAGAGAAGAGCGGTTGACAAWGGKGACAGTTCTGTAAGTCGCTTTGGATGAAAGTGTTTGCTAAATGAACCATATTGAAGAGAAGAGCAATTGGTGTGTTGTTAGATGTTATGGCTCTCTACTATCTCTATCTATCATACAGTATATATATATCTATCTATCTATCTCTCTCTCTCTCTCTCCAATGATCTAATCATATCGGACTTGTCCGATTTGTTCCCATCTGCTTTGTGAACGTCGTTATCCTTTGTTTCTGCTCATTGATTCAAAATATATGTTCTTCTTAATAGTTTGCTGTAWACGCTTTCGATTCTGTAGATAGGCTCCTACTACGGCAGCGTACTCTGTCCCCTGGATGTGGATAAAGATGGTGTGTCTGATCTACTACTGGTTGGAGCTCCCATGTTCATGAACGAACAGCAGAAGGAGATTGGGAAAGTCCATCTCCTCTCCTTCACTAAGGTAAGCCACACATCTTATTTTTTTTCACCTTTAYTTAACCAGGTAGGCCAGTTGAGAACAAGTTCTCATTTACAACTGCGACCTGGCCAAGGTAAAGCAAAGCAGTGTGACACAAACAACMACACAGAWTTACACATGGAATAAACAAACGTACAGTCAATAACACCAAAGAAAAAGTCTATATACAGTGTGTGCAAATGGCGTGAGGAGGTAAGGCAATAAATAGSCCATAGTAGCGAAGTAMYTACAATTTAGCAAATTAACACTGGAGTGATAGATGTGCAGATGATGATGTGCAAGTAKAAATACTGGTGTGCAAAAGAGCAAAAAAGTAATAAAGTAAATAAAAACAATATGGGGATGAGGTAGGTAGATTGGATGGGCTGTGTGCAGCTGCAGCGATCGGTTAGCTGCTCAGATAGCTGATGTTTAAAGTTAGYGAGGGAGATWTAAGTCTCCAACTKCAGCGATTTTTGCAATTCGTTCCCGTCATTGGMTGACTTGGTGTACTGTACACCAAGTCAGCCAGACAGATCTTCCCAAAACTGTTTATATTTTTTGAGTGCAGACCCACTACTGTACATTTCATCTAATGGTTTTATTTTGGTGTACACACGGCATTCTCTGAGCACAGTGGTTTCAAGATCTTTTGAAAGTCACGTCTTCCTAAAGTACACTAATATTCATTGTTTGTTTTCCATTGGTGCTTCTAGGGCATCCTAAGTGTCCAGGGGTYCCTGGAGGGTCCGTCCCCRGWGGASAACGCTCGTTTTGGGATGTCTATCTCAGCGGTGCCTGACCTCAACATGGATGGCTACAGTGATGTGGTGGTGGGAGCCCCACTGGAAGACAACAACAAAGGTGTRATCTATGTCTTCAACGGGGACAAGAAGAGACTCAGGACACAGTATTCCCAGGTAGCTGCAGGTTGCAGATTGTGCTCAGTGCTATCACTCAACGCAACCTTATCCTAACTCGTGGTCACTCGCTAGCACAGGGGTGGGAAAACTACGGGCCGCGAGCCCATTCAATCCGGCCAACGGGAGGTTTTAGTAAAAAAAATACAAAGATAACTTTTATGGGGGGGGGTGTATTTTGGGTTGAAAAAAAACTCCAGGCCACACTTGAACGTCTAAAACTAGATAGAAAGTATGTAAAAATGATAATAGATCTATATATTTTTAATGACTGATATTTTTCTGGCCTGCAAAAAAAAAGTGCGACCGTTGAGTTTCTAAATCTGGACGTGGCCTTCGAGCCAAGACGTTTCCCCACTCCTGCGCTACCGCCATGTCACAACTGAACCTGTTGTTGTGTCTACATATAATTATCTGACGCTTTGGGATTCWGTAGAAGTGTTTCTCAATCTGATGGAATTCAGCCAACGTGAGATCAAGTGTGAGATCGTGTTTTATCCTGTTCATTTCAGAAGATCCTGGGCTCCAAGCTGGACACTGCGTTGCGGTACTTCGGGAGGTCCATGGACGCCAGCACCGACTTAAACGATGACACCATACCAGATGTCTCAGTGGGGGCTTATGGAATGGTGGTCCAGCTCTGGTGAGACTCGCTCAGTCATTTCTTTCTCTTTTTTAAAATACTTTCTTTTTCTTAACCCTGCTCTTTCGGAGGTCAACTAAATCATTTGGTTYCCCTCAATTCACACGCGTCTCACAAGTTATCTACTCGAGTTACCGTGTTGACTTTAGACTTGAAATCAGCACGTTGGCAGCTGTTCTTTGCAGTTGAACAACTTATTTTTGGTTTACAATAACTCCAAACCGAAGAAATGAAATTACAGTAGGCTCTGAGAGAAACATCTTATACTTACTGTATCTCCTCACGTTTTAGTTGACTGAGTGAGATGTGCTGTCTCATGGAAAGCCTTCTCTCACATAACTCTGGGAAAGCATTTAGTCTTGTCACCTCCTCCCACTCCATCTAGAGAGCAAAATAGCTGGGAGGATTTGGTTTAAAGAGGTTGGATTATGCTGACCATTCCCATCTGGATCTGACACTGCTGCTAACCACTTCTACGGAGTTGCTGATGTCACTTACACAATCAACACATCAATCAATCAATCAGTCAACCAATGAGCCAGTCAGTTAATCAATACATGAACCAATCTGAAGTTGACTCGTGACTCATGAAGTTGCCTTGTGATCGAAGCATCTCTCAGTAGATGTAGTCATTCAAACGTAAAAGAGCTAGTTAGCTTGATATATGATTATGACTCACTGATTATGACCTCTCCCAGGTCTCGGGGTCTGGCCGTGGTGACAGCGAGGGCAACCTTCAACCCTGACACGGTCAGCATCCTGAGTAAGACGTGCAGGGTGAGTGGGAGGCTGGTGTCCTGCTTCAACACCTCCGTCTGTTTCAGCGCCACCTTCAGGCCCAAGATACCTGTAGGACCTGTGGGTAAGCCCTGCTTTCCTCTCTCTCTCTCTCTCTCTCTCTCTCTCTCTCTCTCTCTCTCTCTCTCTCTCTCTCTCTCTTCCCTGTCTCCCACTTGACAGTGTCACTGTCAAATCAGTGGACGCGCTCAGTATATCAGGGGCTTTTCACATCCTAGCAATGGTTAGTATCTCCCTCTAATAGTGTCTTGTTGCCTGTGTTACTTCTCACCTCAGCTGTCAGGTTCAACCTGACCCTGGATGCTGAGCTCCAGTCGTCCCGTGCCACCTCCAGAGGTCAGTTCAGGAACTCTGAGAGAGTCATGCAGAAAGACATCAGGGTTTCCACCGGGGAGGTCTGTGAGACACTAGAGGTCTTTGTTCAGGTAAAGATAGATAATATGAAAAGGTTTGATGATGATTTGCTGAATGAAGTGTGTCTGTTKTTTCTCCTTTATCAGGCCTTATTGAATGACTGTGTTAATTTATAATGGAGGAAACTTCCTTTTAACAAACTCTTAAAAATCAATCAATTTATCTTATTTCAGGAACATTTCCAAGACTAATGTTTACTTGTATGTACAGTACCAGCCAAAGTTTGGACACACCTACTCAGTTTCTCTTTAGTTTTACTATTTTCTATATTGTATAATAATAGGGAATACATCAACATTATTAAATAACATATGGACKCATGTAGTAATCAAAAAAGTGTTCAACAAATCAAAATATATTCTAGATTTTAGATTCTTCGAAGTAGCCACCCTTTGCCTTGATGACAGCTTTGCACACTCTTGGCATTCTCTTAACCATCTTCACCTGGAATGCTTTTCCAACAGTCTTGAAGGAGTTCCCACATATGCTGAGCACTTGTTGGCTGCTTTTCCTTCAATCTGTGCTCCAACTCATCCCAAACCATCTCAATTGGGTTGAGGTCGGGTGATTGTGGAGGCCAGGTCATCTGATCCAGCACTCCATCACTCTCCTGCTTGGTTAAATAGCCCTTACACAGCCTGGAGGTGTGTTGGGTCATTGTCCTGTTGAAAAACAAATGATAGTCCCATTAAGCGCCAACCAGATGGGATGGCGTATTGCTGCAGAATGCTGTGGTAGCCATGCTGGTTAAATGTGCCTTGAATTCAAAATAAATCACAGACAGTGTCACCAGCAAAGCACCCCCACACCATCACACCTCCTCCTTCATGTTTCACGGTGGGAACCACACATGCGGAGATCCATCATTCACCTCCTCTGCGTCTCACAAAGACACGACGGTTGGAACCAAAAATCTCAATTTTGGACTCATCAGACCAAAGGACAGATTTCCACCGCTCTAATGCTCATGTTTCTTGGCCCAAGCAAGTCTCTTCTTATTATTGGTGTCCTTTAGTAGTGGTTTCTTTGCAGCAATTCACGTAGTCTTCTCTGAACAGTTGATGTTGAGATGTGTCTGTTACTTGAACTCTGTGAAGCATTTATTTGGGCTGCAATTTCTGAGGCTGGTAACTCTCATGAACTTATCTTCAGCAGCAGAGGTAACTCTGGGACTTCCTTTCCTGTGGCGGTCCTCATGAGAGCCAGTTTCATCATAGCGCTTKATGGTTTTTGCGACTGCACAAAAGTTCCGGATTGACTGACCTTCATGTCTTAAAGTAATGATGGACTGTCGTTTCTCTTTGCTTATTTGAGCTGTTTTTGCCATCATATGGACTAGGTATTTAACCAAATAGGGCTATCATCTGTATACCACCCCTACCTTGTCAYAACACAACTGATTGGCTCAAACAYATTAAGAAGGAAATKAATTCCACAAATGAACTTTTAACAAGGCACACCTGTTAATTTAAATGCATTACAGGTGACTACCTCATGAAGCTGGTTGAGAGAATTCCAAGAGTGTGCAAAGCTGTCATCAAGGCAAAGGGGATGGCTACTTAGAAGAATCTCAAATATGAAATATATTTTGATTTGTTTAACAATTGTTTGGTTACTACATGATTCCATGTGTTATTTCATACTTTTGATGTCTGCACTATTATCCTACAATGTATAAAATAGTAAAAATAAAGAGAAATCCTGGAATGAGTAGGTGTGTCCAAACTTTTGGCTGGCACTGTATGTATGTATGATGATGGGGAAAAAACGATGCCCACTACTTTGCTGTATTATCTTGTCGTTTTCTTTTGGATACTTATGCAATTCCAAAAAGTTAATTGAGTTCTGATCCTGCTGATGAGAATGAGCTTTGTAGTCAAATTAATGAAACTAATACATCAAATCCTATCTTTTGCTTACTGTCTGACAGGAGGCCCCTGACTTTGTGAGCTCAATCGGTCTGCGTGTGGACATCACTCTGCAGGACCCAGACTCCAGTCCTGTTCTGGATGTTCTCAGTCCCACCGCCTGGGAGTTCTTTGTGAGTGACCACTCAATTAAAATATCAATAATATGGGATGTACATGAAATATATGTTGATGTTGCAATTGCTTGCAGTTGTTAGTAGGAATGAAAATCTTGTAGTTTTAGACTATTATTTGATATCAAAGTGTCATGATTAGGCCTAGTCATGATCAAAGTTGAACCRGGATGTAGACATGAGGCTAGGGTTATGGTTGTGGTTGAGACGAGGATGTAGACATGACTCTCGGGTTAGGGTTAGGGTTGTTGTGGTGAGGCTGGATATAGACATGAGGTAGGGTTGTGGTTGAGGCTGGATATAAGACATGAGGTTAGGGTGGTGTGAGGCTAGGATATAGACATGAGGTTAGGGTTGTGGTTGAGGCTTGGATATAGACATGAAGCTAGGGTTGTGGTTGAGGCTAGGATATAGACATGAGTTAGGGTTGTGGTTGAGGCTTGGATATAGACATGAACTAGGGTTGTGGTTGAGGCTAGATATAGACATGAGGTTAGGGTTGTGGTTGAGGCTAGGATATAGAACTTGAGGTTAGGTTTGTGGTTGAGCAAGGCACATAACTTAAGTTGGGTTGTAGGTTATGAGGCTTAGGATATTAGCACGGAGTAGGGTTGTGGTTGAGGCTAGCATATAAGACATGAGTTAAGCGGTTGTGGTTCGGTAGCCTCTACACGCCACCGTCATCTTGCGCCATCATAACTCACCCTCCTCTTACCACACCAACCCGGCTTCCGCGCTTTACTTGTACAGGGGACATGGGTCTTATTCAGTGAATTGCGTCTGAGAGGTCGATCCTATCTACTTTGTCTTATACTCACTTCTTCCTGCTTCGCCCTTGGTATCGCCATGTTGCCGTCCACTTTTAGTCGAGGGTCCACCATAGACTTATTAATCGAGCAATTTGTCTTATATCCCACATACCATGTAAATACATAAAAATCGTGAAGTCGGTATACTTGCCGTTCAAATTATTAGAAGCATTGTCTTATTTCACATAATTCCGCCTGTCACGGTGGTTATGTGCCATTGCCTCAATCACTTCCCTAAGTCTTATATAGTAGACTTTTAATAAAACAACCCTAGCTTAGATACATACACACACACAAACCAGGGCGTTTTTAATAATCACGTCATACACACAGTCATATACAAGGACGGTAGATCATTCTGATTGGCCATTGAAAAATGCATTCGGCCATCAAGTAGTGACGTAATAAATAATACGTAATTAGTTTATCGCACGATCTTTACTGTAATGAACATATGGTTCGACAAATTTAAGGCAACTTACACCAGTTAGGTTTTCTCAGCAAAATAAATTTGGTTAAATCCAATATGCAGAAATTTCAGTTTTTGAACACTAGGCTCTTGCTTACCGTGTGTTATCTCCATGAGGGTGACCGGGCTTTTTGTGAGAGGACCCCCGTCTGGGCGACAGTCCTAGCAAAGGCTTGAGATGCCTCAATGTCCAGGGCGCGAAGTTCCCGTCAGATCAACGTTCGTGGTCCACCAAATCTGTTAGGGTTGCGAAAGTTTCAACTGAGATATGGACATAGGACACTTGAACTTGATTAAAATAGAATTGTTTAAATTCAAGTAAATAAAATGGCAAATGCATCTTTTTCGTATAGTACGGGTCCACTGCCCCACCCCGCAAGGGTGGAAACCAGAGAAGACACTTGTTACTGACAAAGACAGTTATTAAAAATACTCATGACAGAGATAGTTCCACTTCCTGAGCCGCTGTCAGAGTAGAGAGACTTGGGCGTGGTTTAGACTTACCCAAGCCTATCGTTTGATGTTGGAATAAGCTAGTCCTAGCCCCCTTTGCGCTCTCTGTTGTCTCCCGATCCGCTGTTGCTGTGTAAGAATTAACGCTTCTTCAACCGGCAAAAGACTGGGGTCAGACCGCTCTGTAATATTGTCTGAGCTATTCACACCTGTTATACAATGTCCACATGTTCTCGCTCAGGCATAACTACAGCTTCCCAGCTTCTTATCTGAAGCTAAACTGTTTACTTTCGGCAATCACCACACACAGAACATCCAGCGCCGCAGACCAAACAGTTTAGCTAATATTCAATCACTTTCGTTGTAGTATTCAATCACATATCATAAGTTGCTTATATTCAATCATGTTTGTTATAGTATTCAATCACATATAATACAGTTGCTAATATTCAATCACGTTTGTTTTATTGGGTTATAGTGCATGAACCTCAGAACCCTCACTATGTTTTTCGTGTGTATTAGTTTATCCGTTATTGTCTGGTCAAAGCAGTGTCCTGATCACCCCCTCCCTGTGTCCTCTCTAAGGATTAAGCACAGTCCCCGGTCACATAGTTACAAGCGCCCCCACACTACTGATACTTTGTTGCATACACACACCATATTCATACCCACACAACCAGGCATTTCAGACCTGCTTTGTTCATGGTTAGGCCCTGAGCACTGGTAAGAGTGAGAACAATGGAAAATGGCAGGTTCAACAAGAGTCAGCAATCAAACCTTAATACATAAGAAGCCCTAACTAGCTTATAGTTATGTTAAGCATGTCAAAAAAACTTTATAAATACCCCACAAAAATTGTGCAGCTGTAGTAACTTTTTGAGGCCGCTGAGCGACCCGTGCCAAATCTTTTCAGCCTCCTGAGGGGGGAAGAGGTTGTTGTGTCTTTGTTCAACAACTGGTAGATGTGTGTGGACCAATGATCAGTTTTCCTTAGTGGATGTTGGACAAAACCGATTGCACGGCGGGAGAAAACGTCACGTTCGTCTGTAGCTGTAACCCCAACTAGCCACAACCACCTGAACGAAGCGGAACTTAAAGAGCTCTTAATTCCACTCCGACGCTGCTGCCTGCTAAGCTAGCAGCGGTTTTTAGAAATAATGCCTGAACAGATCTGTGAAAGTCAACTTTTTGTGTCTCGATTTGTTCTATATATGCACAATGCCAGGCCAAGGGATTGCTGTAGTCACCACCAGTAAGGAGAGTACGGGTACGTTATCTTAGGTAGGCTAGCCTAGTAGCAAACTTAACGCTAAACTAGTTATGTTTACGGACAACTAGCTAGCTGCCTAAACGATTGGTTAGCAGTTGCTAAACCCGCATTAACCCCTAGTTAGCAAAATACAATAAAAAGTTGAAATCTAGATCAGCTAACGTTAGATACATCGCCAAATACGATTTAGGCCCGTTTGTTGCCATTTAGCTAGCTAGCTCGTTAGCTAGCTACGGAAGTTTGGCTTGGCTAGCAGCTAGCTGCTAGAAGTTGACTGGCTAGCTTTGGGTCAGATCAGTTTGTATGGTAATTTTTATAAGCCCATGCATGTATTGGGAGAAGACACGGGGTAAGTCGCAAAATTGGTGAATTATTATATTTTTTAGCAGTGCTGACGGGAGTATGATTCCGGGGGTCTGAAATAGAATTTACAGTGTTTATCAATATTGAAAATAAATGACCAAATTGCTGCTGGTGACTGGTTAGTACGTAAGTGACGTTGACATTCTTTTTTTTTTTATAGAGTTGTTCCTGTCAGATATGCTAACAATCGAACTGTTCTGCAGTTTTAGAGATTTGTCAATTGACGAGTTTGTTTTTGTATGTTTATTGTGCAAAATGGATGTTAAGAATGGAGGACGATTGAAGCAGAGAGTTCCAAGTAACCCATTTGTCTGATTCAAATTAATGCCGTGCATAGATTACCTCAACATTCTCACAGTGTCAGGAAACACAGAAACAAGGTATCTGGAAAACAAACCAAATTGCAACAATATGAAGCAATGACTAATAAGCAGTGATCCAAAACTACCAACAATTTATCAGACAGTTATTTTACTTCTGTAGATTGATGTACAAGCTTGAGGAGTAATGACATGGATAACCGCCAACTTGTCCCATGGTTCTTCATGTCCTATGTCGGGTTTACCAAAAGAGCATTCCCACCATAGTAACCTTCCATCAGTTCCCAAACAACAAGTCAAGGGCAGAATTTTACGTCTTTTCCTGGAAAAAGAACAGGCACAAGTGATGGGGAGAATAACGCTGTCAAAGTGGTTTATTTCTGTAAATGCAAGAATCCCGTTAGTACATCTGAATGGCATTTTCCAAAGAGGAGTCATGCATGGATCACCGTCCAGATGATATTCCCATAAGCAAATGCAGTTTTCACCCTATGTGGTTCATATTGAAGCTCAATCAACCCATCTTCACAGGTGTGTGCGTTAAACCAAACCCCAGACCAATAATGAATTGCCATTGCTGCTGAAAATGTTCATCTAGCAAGATATAGACTGACATTCCTTCTGTCTAACCTCACCTGCTACAGAAAGCGGATGTAATCTTAAGCTGTATCTACTAAGATCGAGGGCTATTCTATTCTGACTAACTGTGAGCCATTCAACTTTCTTTCTGATGAGACGAAGACTAACAAGGCGATGGAAGACGGATCAATGCCAAAAACAGTAAATAGTATGATCGGCAGTGTTTGTGTCAGTTACTCAAGAAAAACCCAGACAATGTTGGGAACGTATTGGAAAAGTCCACTACAAGGAGTGAAGGAAATGGTGTAAAGTTTTCAGATGTTGGACTCTGGAGCGATAACAGCAAACTTTGATCGTCATTTACTGACAAGTGGTGTAGATCGTTGAGGTGTTCTGGAATATGCTAAAGAGCATTAAACAGATGCTCACCGGCATGTTTATATCTATGATTATTCTAGAATACAACTTTGATCTTGGTGTTGGTGTGATTAACAATTTGAATTTTGGCCAGCCGATTATGTTTAAAACTAAAAAGACATATGAAAAAGAATTACAAGAGGACACAACCTGGATGGTTAGCAAGAGTGGTTTGAATTTCCTGATCAAAGACAATTGAAAGCAAGTAAGCGTCTCTCTCAATGGGCAAGGGTCCAATTGCATACACCGGCGTCCAAAAAATCTAACACCCTTGACACCTGTAATAAAAGGGTTGTGGACTGATAATCTCCCTATCCGCATGTGAAGACTGAAAGCCTCTTTAACTGAGACAGTTTTAACACGGTGTGCGATGAGACTGCACTCCTTGGCCCTGAAAATGAGCCTAATGAAATATGCACAAAGGATGAGGCACTGATCTGGATGAGATCTATCCTCAACATGTCCAGACAGAAAGCGTCTTCTCTCAGACAGAATAACAAATTGGAGCAATCTCAAATGTGCCCACATTAGAAGAAGCATTGGAGTACCTCTACCCTCTCTGTAAAGGAAAAGGGACTTGACCTGGATGTGAAATCCTAAATGTGGTGAAAAAGGAGAAACTGACTTGGCATCTTATTGACCAGAGATGTAATGTTTGAAGTGGCTGATTTGCTTCAGACGTGTGTGGAAATTACAGGCCAAGATTTGTCTGTGATGTTCTAGACCAAAATTTTGATCTGGATTACAAAGTGGGGAAACCTGAGCTGGCCTCAAGAGATTATGGTTGCGTTAGCACGCAGTTTGCAGAGAAAGAAACATTTACATGGTCGAGAAGAGATGTGAATTTTACAAGGATACTTTCAGATAAAAATGTCGCAAAAAGACAGAATTCCTGCATGAGATTTGCAGTAACCAGAATTTCACTAACATCTCACTTGAGTGAAATACCGAAGACGGAAAGAAGTAACAAAAAGGAGGAGGTTGGATTTAATGAGAACAAAAAAAGAAATGGACATGTTATTAGCCAGGGTGTCTGAGGGAGGACGATTTGCTGGAAAGTCAGACAAGTAGGAACTCATGGGTCAAGGCTAGAGAGCCATCTCTGATCAGATTGCACTTGCACTTTGTGCTTGAATGAACGAAAGCCCCAAAGTGTTTATACCAAACTTAGACCATTCAAATGTGACGTTTACACCAAGAAGCTGGTGAAAGACTGCTACCGCGCCATCTGTGATGAAATATGGTTTGTGGGGGTCTGGGCCTTGATGTTGCATCAAACCTTGGCATTCACTCACTGTGGTTAATTTTGAAGCCTCAAATCAACCCCATACTTCACAGGTGTTTTAGCCGTAACTAACACCCAGACCAAGTATTGAATTGCCATTCGCCTGCTGAATGTTCATCTCTAGGCAAGATATAGTACTGGCCAGTTCCTTCTGTGCACCTCACTGCTTACAAGAAAAGCGATGTAATTTAGATGATATCTACTAGAACCGAGGCTAATTTTTCAGATTATTGGGGTGAACCATTTCATACTTCTTCCTTCCTGATATGAAAGACGAAGACTACAATCGCCCGATAGAAGACGAAGACTGCAATGCCTAAAAAGCGGTAGATGGATAAATATATATAACGGCAGTGGCGTGTCAGTTACGCAAACATAACCCAAGAGATTGTGGAAAGTATTGGAAAGATCCATACACGAAGTGCAAGGAACTTGGTGTAGATTTTCAAATGTTGGATCTGGAGTGAAGACAGAAAATTGATTCGTCATTTACTGAAACAAATGGTGTAATGGTTGAGGTGAGCTGAATATGCTAAAGCGATAAAAGCGCTGACAGCGTGTTATCTATGATATTCCTAGAATAGCAACCTTTGATCTTGGTGTTTGTAAATGAAGTACAATATACTTTTTTTCCTGCCCTGGACTATGGCAAAAACTAAAAAGACATTGAAAAAAGAATTACCTAAGAAGAAACAACCTGGGCTGGTTAGACAGAAGTGTTATGAAGCTTCCTGATCCAAGACAATGAAAGCAAGTAAACCGCTCTCATTACATGGCAAGGTCCAATCTTGCAACGACAGCAGTCTACATAGAATTAATCGTACACCTTTGACATCTGCATAAAAGGAGGAGCCTGTTGTGGACGCTGATATCTCCTCTCGCAGGCCTGCATGTCAAGGACTGAATTACCTCTTTACTGAGACAGTTTTAACCCACGGTGTGCGGGATGAGAACCTGTCGACGTTGCTTTTGTCCTGGCAAATGGTGATCATCCATGAATATGCTACAAGGATGAGGCTATGATTACTGGCTGTTGATTTCTAATCCATGCGACTTTGATACCAGAGGACCAGAAAGCTGTTCGGTTCCCACTCTATTTGAAGTAATTATAACTAAGATAGGAGGAATCCTTATGATGCCGACACATTATGATCCCCCAGGTCTCGGGTCTAGAGAGGCATTGGAGTACCGTCTAGCCACCTCACGCGCTGTAAGGAAAGAGAGAGGGACGGACCTGATGTGCAAAAAT